>NW_021572047.1:0-86216 GCF_001605985.2 Dendrobium catenatum
GGTGTGATTTTGGTTTATGTGATTTTTGTTCTTTGTGAAAAGAAATTTTTAAAATACCAATTCATCCCCCTCTTGGTTAGCTTGGGACTAAGTTCTTAGGGCTTAACATCCCTAATGAACTTTCAAAAAGCAGTTAAAATATAATCTCTCCTGCTAGGTTATCATGATAAAAAAATTCCAAGCAATTTATAATCTAATAAAAGTAACTCGTTACAACCATCCTTGGCCATGCTCTTAATTATTGAGGGCTAAGTATTCTTTGGATCACCTATAGTAGTTATTATTAATGATTCTATTTAGCCCTCATTTATTTAGGGGAGCTGAGCAAATTCTGAAGAACCTGAATAAGAAATTATTAGGACAAATCATGATAATTGCCTCCCTCCCCCCCTTATTACTGCTAGAGCATAGACACGTGCAAGAGATATTATTAGTATAAAAATATTGTTCCTAACCTATGGGCAAACCTATCGTCCATCACATCAATCCACAGAGTGTAGTAAAAGTAAGTAAACATAACAATAAATTTTCACAACATGCAATAAAATCTCAAAAAACCTGGCACACAGTAGAAAAGTAAATACCAGCCTAGCCTAAGTCTAGAAGTGGTGCCCTAGAAAATAATTCTATGTGTGTGTAAGGCTTGTGTGGTTTTGGATAGGTCCTATGTAGGATGATTTAGTTCGAGTTACCTGAGGTTAGAATTTATTGAAGGCAAGAAAAGAAAACTTTAATTAAAGTTTAAGAATTAGTAAATTAGGATCCATTTTAGTTAATTTAGTTTGTTAATTCATTTTTAATTCTTAGGGTAATAATATTTGAAGTTCAAATTATATTATCCAATTTTGGAAAGTCTTATCCTCCTAGGTGCTAGGATGATGGAGTCCAAAAGGTCACTATAGAAAATAGGCTAGTTTTAGGGTTCCTAATATTTTAGGTAAATACTAGACCTTAAGTTGAGTACTTAGGCTTTGAGTTTGTTGGATTTAGAGTTTTTTTATACAAAGTTATGAATTTTCAAAGATTTGGGTAATTAAGGGAATTATTAAAGCTGCCTAATTAGGGGTGATTTTATGCTTTTGATCCAAAATAGCTCCAAACTGATTGGAATCACCCCTAAAGATCATAAATGACCTAATAAGGTGTTCCCAAGTATTTGGGAAAATTTTTTAATTTTTACTAATTTTTAATTATCTAATAGGGGCAAAAAGGTAATTTTTAATTAAGGTTAAATTAATGGTTAGATTAAGATCCAACTAAGGAACCCTATTTTACTAACGTTAAAGGTTACATTATGAACAATTTAAGGTATTATGGGTAATTTTTTGAGTTAAAATTGATTTATTAGAATTTTTAGAATGTATTGGGCCCTTATTATAGGGTAAATCAGGGTTGGTTGATTAAGGGGTCTAAAAATTCCTAGAAAATTTTGGGATGTTTAAGATGTCACTAAGTTCAAATTTTAAAGTTTTCATATCAATCAGTGATCTACCCTAGCTCCTAGAATTTTTCTAAGTTTGCTATAAGGGTCCTTAATTTTTGTTCTTAAGATGTCACTATGTTAAGTAGGTTTAAACTAAGTTTTGAACTAACCCTCAAGGTAACAATACAGAGGATACACAAAAGCAGCAAACACACAATGTCCTTAGATCTATGAGAGCCTAAACTAAGTACTCGAGCATCCTACACATGCAAAGTATGATAAAGGAAAAGAAAGTACGCTTAACAAAGTGATTAGTAAATAATTGAGACTCAATCATTCACTAATCCACTCCCCCATGATTACTCTTTACATGCATGATCTATGATTAAAATTTCATTGAAGTGAATCTCCTAAAATTAGGAATTTAAAATATATGAAATTTTTAAATATCTTTAAAATACATATAAATAATATAAATTTTTAAAATAAGATTGTTTCAAAATAGGTCCATTTATAAGGAAATGGGAGACCCCCCAGCCACAAAAGGAGGTTTTAAAGAGGGTTTGAAAATAATTATTTAATTTCAAAATAATTATTATAATAATAATTTAAATAATAACAAAATACTCAAATAATTAAGCATAAACCGAAATCTGCCAAAACAATAAAAATTAGTTTCTAAAAATAATTTTAAAATAAAATTCATAATTTTCTAAAAAGAACGAGGTTAATATAATAATAGTACCAGTAATATAATAATAATAATAATAATAATTAAAAAAAGGTGATCTTACTATTTTTAAATAATTAAATAAATATATATTATTTTTAAATAAAATCAAATTTTAATTAAAGGAAATTAAAATACGAATAATTTGACATATTATACATAATTTTTGAATCAAAAATGGATTTTTTATGATGTATTAAAAGAAAATAGCTTTAAAAAATATTTAAAATAAATAAAAAAACCTTAAAAAAGCCCTCGGCACGACACTTGGCATCCTCCAGTTGGATGCGCAATACGCGGCAATCATTGGTGGCGGCACAATCATTGCACTGCCAACCGATGATTGCGGCAATAATTATCACAATCACTGCCCGCGAACAACGTCCACTAATCCACGTCAGTGGGATTTGGACACCGTCGGATCACACGCTGTTTCAAATGAACATTTGTAATCAAGCCGCATGCATAACTCAGCATGAGGTCTGACCGCGAGATGGATCCTGAAGGTATTTCGACGAGATATAGACCGCACTAATCACCTGAGCAACGGTCCAGGACTCATCTAGCACATGCAAGCCTGAAACCAAAACCCTAAAAGGATAATGGCTTCGTTCTCACAAATAGCACGATGGAATTTGATAAAATTTTAAACATGCGATCTACATGTGAAGAGCATGAATGGGGAAGTGATTTCGTGATCTGAAACACATTGTATAAAAGCTATTTAAATCTAAGTGTCCTAACCTAGGTTTAGGTATTTCACCAAAATTTTTGGATGGTTTGACCCATATGTAGGCTTGTTGTACTTGTAGACTGTCCACGCTCCTAGTTATAGAAGAAACCACGAGCTTTTAATGCCTAGATCACAAGCAAAACATCTTGGAATGAATTTGCCTTTGGGTCGCTAGAGATCTTGCCGCCAGCGAGGTATTTCCGTCGGGTTTGAGTGGAGGGAAGTAAGAGTAATCTCCAAGATCACACACACGAGAGTTCTTGGTCTTAGAGCGCCTAGAGAGAGAGATTGAAAAAGATCTTCCAAAAAACCTAATTTTCATTATTTAAACCCCTTGACCTATCATGAATGGTTGAGATGAGATCAAGAGGTAAATAGGAGGTAAAACCAGCTGATTAGGCTATGGTTTGAATTTTAAATCATTAATAGGGCCTTAATTGCATTAAAAGGAGGTCTTAATGGGCTTAAATGGGTCATATTGACCTATTAAGGGCTTAGTTTGACTAAGTCAGAGTTTGACTTGGTCAAACCAGTCAAATAGCTCAAAGGAGGATGGGGGTCGAGCCAAGAATAGGTTTGAATTTAAATAAACCCATTTAGGCCAATTGGGTCAACCTGGGTTGACCTGGTCAAGCAAGTTGACCCAGGGCACAAGCATGGGCCCAATGGGTTGGGTCTGACCCATTGAGTCCAGTGAAGGTGATAATTGAATGTAAGAAGCTTTCAATTTGATTTAAAACCAAGAGGAGGAGTTTTGTTCATTTTGGGTCAGCCCTAGTTGACCTGGTCCACCAAGTTGACCCAGGACCTAGGTCTGGGCTCAGTAGACTTGGCCTGACTCCCTGTACCCGTTAGGAAGGATCTTGGGGTCTAGCCCTGACAAATTTGACAGGGTCAACTCTTTGACTTGGGTCTGGGGGAAAAATTAGGTCAACAACATTCTGTGAGAGCATCCCTACAAAGTCATCAGATGTTAAATTTGGGAATGTAAACATATTTGGGTCCCATCTTATGGAAAGAAGAATAAAATGCATGCATGTTATATTGTAAACTCTTAAGTTTTGTTCTACACACCAAATGTGTTTTACGGTGAATGGTGCAAGTGTGGGAAATATATCGTAGTATGCCATAAGAAAAACATCTAACACTAGGAAAAGGATTTACTTATCCATTTGGGTAATGATTCATCTTCCTAGGTTTGAATGATATATGCTGATGTGATGGATTATAAAACTCTTTAAGTGAAGGATGTTTTCAATTTTTCTTAAAAGTAGTCCAATCAACTTGTAAAAACTTATTTATACTTTTAATAATTAAATTTTCTACTTTCAATGCATGATCCCTATTATCTAACTCAGATACAAGAGTTTCTAATATATTGTAAGCATTTTTTAATTGAACATGTGATATTTTTAAGAAATCATGCTCATCAGTTAATTCGAAATGCTTTTTTGTTCAAAAATTATGAAATTCATCTAACAAAGGCATGTGATTACTATCAAGGGTGGAATGATCTTTTCTTAAGCATTCATGCTCTTTCTATAGAATTAAAAAGTCAGATTTAAGGCTGGCATCTAATTTTTTAAGCTTCCTATATGCAGTATGAATTTTGTCAAAAACTTCAAATAATTGATCATAAGTAAGCTCGCATACCTCCTCTTGATCAAAATGATCAAGAAGATCATCTGTTATTAAGCATATTTTAATTACCTTCTCTTCTGCTTTAATTTTATAAGAGTCTGATGCTGAGTCTGCCTAGAAAGCTTTTCAGTCCTTTGCTTACCCTTATTGAATTAGGGTTTTTCTTCACCCTTCTCCTTGCTTTGGGGAGCTTTATGAATTGGGAAATCAAACTTGAGGTGCCCTAGCTTTCTGCATTAAATACATATGATATCAGAAGAAGTTTTAGAACTTTTATCATTCTTACCTTTATTCCATTGCTGATGACATTTTTGCTTTTTCTTTAAAAAAACTCTTAAATTATCTAGTAATCAGAGTAATGTCATCATCATTTTGTCTAGAAGAGTCGATGCCTAAATCATTAGCCTTTAAGGATACAAGTTTCTCTTTTCAACTTTCACTTGCATCAAGCTGCCTTGTACTCACTCCTTGCTCTTAGGAAATTAGTGACCCAAGTAAGCTGTCAATGGAATAAACATTTAGATCATTAGATTCAATAATGGTAGTGATTTTTGTATCATATGAAGAAGGTAAACAATGAAGAATTCTATTAACTATTTTATAATTTGTAAGCTCTCTTTCTAACACATGTAGTGAAGTAATAATTTGTGTAAACCTAATATACATTTCAGAATAGATTCACTAGATTTCAAATGAAAAAGTTTATAATTATGAAGAATAATGTTTAGCCTAGATTATTTCACTTATTTTACTCTTTCATATATAAGTGCAAGTGGAAACATGCATCCAGTCTTCAAATTTTAAAGCATAGAAAAAATAGTTCAAATATTTGGCGTTTAGTTGGGCTAAATCTCTATCATATGTAGTCCATTCAGAAAAGGTTATTTTAGTTTTAACACCATTTACTAAATGAAAATGTGTAGAATAACCATCATACACTAGCATCCACATGCAATAATCAATTAATTGTAAAAAGATAGACATGCAAGTTTCTAAAAATCGAAAAAATATTATCAAATAGAGGTGGCCGAGTGATGGAGTATCCGTCTTCAATATTACAATTACCTAAGTTATCCATAGATCTTTTTTTCAAAATTTTTAGAAAATTTAATTTATGAATCCGGCTCTGATACCACTTAAAAATTTGTGAGGGTTGTTAAACCTTTATGAACTAGCCCGAGGCTGACTAAGAGGGGGGATGAATTGGTTATAAAAAAAAAATTTAATGGAAAAAGGAAATCATTTTGATTTTTTTTTTTAATATTTTAAAACAAATAATTTATATAAAAGTAAAACTAATTTTATAATAACAAAAAATTAGAAATTTCAACCATATAATAAATCATAACATAATATGGAAATTAAATGCAAAAAAAAAAGTAACTAGAAATAATACACTAGATTTATAATGGTTTGGTAAACTTGACTTACTTCTACTCCCTGAAAACCTCCTTTTTAGGTATTGCACTAAAAGTAGCGTCTCTCCTTTTTGCCCCACGGCAAGGCAGAGAAGCCCTTACAAAATCTTTTCATCAACCTAGTGAGGTAAAGTACCTAAAATCCTTTTTCTCCTTCCTAGAGTCGACAGAGAACCTTGGAATTCTTTAACTCCCTCTTAGAGTAGGAAAAGAACCTTGGAATCCTTTTATTCCCTCATGTAGTAAGCAAAGAACCTTCAATTCGATGATGATGAAGATCTCCCCAAAGCCACCAAGGAACTAAGGAATAAGCTTGACGAAGATAATAGAAACCTTGCATGGAGCAACCTTTGTGAATTCCTCACAAATCCCCCTTACAAGGATTCCTCTCTCTCAAAGCACTCCTCTTTTCCTTCTCTAAGCTCTCTCTCAGGTCAACCCAATAGTAAAAGATTTTTCATAACAATATTAAAATTTCTTAAATAATGGGCTTTAAAAAATCCTAATTTCAAGAGATCCAGCTTTTGATCATACAATATGATGTACGTATAATATGATACGATCAGTTGAATTCAGACTTATTTAATAAGATCATATAGATGAAATAATAAATTTTTATCATACATCATACAATATAGTAAAAACATCGTATGGTATGATCTGTAGAAATTCCTTCTATTCATTCAGGATGATCCTTAGGACGGCCAACTTCATACACAGGTGATTTTCTAGCATCACTAACATATAATGCGTATATGTTGCGTATTTAAGGTGTATACTGTGAAAGTTATTTTTCCTTCCAGATTCGTCCGGACGAAGTTGGATCTTCCGGGACAATCGGTAAGGTTGTAAAGAAATTTCTAGATAGAGAAGTTCATCTTAGGATGAGTTGGGTTCATCTGGACAAAATTTTTCTCAAGAGCAACTCATACATGTATGATTACTGTACACGTCTGAATGAATTTTATCCAGAGGGCAAAATCGTCCCGGGACGATTTGCGATTGTCCGGGACGATCTGGTTGGATATATATGGAAATGAGATATTTTGAAGAGAGAGAAAAAGGCAGGAGAGAGAAAAAGGCAGGAAAAAAAAGTGATTTTTGGGCGACTTCTGTCTGTTTCCGTCCGTAGCTGCAGTTGTGAAAGTTGACCGACTTGAGTTAAGGCACATTCCGCCTTTCTCAATTTTCAGAAACAAGAATTTTGTCGACTTTTCTATTTCGGATTTTATTTCCGTTAGCGAATAATTGATTCCGTTTTGTACTGATAAAGGTTTTATCGCGTAACTTTTGGTATGTTTCTGAGATGATAATTGTGCATGTTTTGACTATTTTCTGAAATATTTTTATCAGGTATTTTAAATTCTGCAGAGTTTTGATCAAATAAAAATTTATTTGGATGTCTGAATTTACTGTCTCAGTACAATGAAAGTCTTAAAATGATAATGTGTACTACTGTGATAATTTGGTAAATTTCTAAATATTTGAATTTTGTGGAAATTTCGTATACTGTCGTTATGCTACTAACGATTTTCTAACGTAATCTGATTTTTTGATTTGAATGAATTGTTGTGTTGTGATATCAAAAGGGAGTTATAAGGGGCCGGAATCCTTTGGGATTCCGTTGTCTGGGTCTGGGAAATCTGAGAAATCTGAAAATAAGTTCTGTTCTGAAAATTTTGTATATCTATTATGTCATGGTGCTATAAGCACAAAGGGAGACATAAGGGGTCAGAATATGAGATTATGTCAGTGTTAGGGAAGGGAGGCATAAGGGGCCAGAATCCGTCGAGATTCTATCAGGGATATCTGATATGTGATATGTGAAATGTGATATCTGAAATGTGATTTTATCTATTTTAAATTCTGATTTGTATGATCCGATCTGTTCTGTGATTTAAAAGTTTTATAAGATCTGTTCTGCACTCTGGTCTGAATTTAAGTATCTGTTCTGTCTGATTATATGAATTATGTCTGATATTCTGATTTCTGTACGATTATCTGATTTCTGTATGGCTATTTGAATAATTGCTTCTGATGTGAATTTCTGTAGATTTTGATTGGTGAGTGTAGTCTTGCTAAGCTGTTAGCTCATTCTTATTTTCTGTGTGGCTTTGAGGTTCTGGGAAAAAAAAAGAAGTCTTGGACTATAAGTTTTGTGTCTGATCAGTGATTAGGTATTTTGTACTTTTGATTTTTGTACAGTCATGGTTTTCTATTCTGTTCTTTCTGTCTATAAGCCATGAACTATATTATACATAATTATTTTGATGAAAAAAATATAGATGAAATATTCTGTATATTTGGAAGACTATAGAAACTCTTATGTTTCTGTTTGTTTTTACATTTGGAAGAAAGTTTTGAAGCAAGTCCCAAAACTAGATCATGGATTTCAAGTTTCAAGTTCCATCGCGACCCGATGTGAGCGGGATTAGTTCCAGTCGGGTTGAGTTGTGACAAACTTTAGTGGTATCAGAGCACTAGTTTTGGAACTTGGATCGTAAGACAGAGCTATAGGAATTGATTTGTAAGTCTGTCGGGGTAGTTTTGATTTGTTTGGATTTTTATTGTGTTATTTTATGTGCATAGTTTTCTGTGTGATTATCGATCTGCCAGACCCAGATATGACTGACGGGCAGAGTGCTAGTCAGGAAGCTCATGTGAACAGTTCTGTCCCAGTGGTTGGTTTTGATACGGTTTCTCAGTTTGCTACACTGGTTGCTCAGATGATGAGTGAGACTCAGAATAGATCCTCTACTGTTCGATCTGAGGATGTGGATAGACATCTATAGATGTTTCTGAGATTCAAACCTCCAAGATTTGAGGGCACGGCTGAGCCTAGAGCAGCTAAGGAGTGGTTAACGCGGTTGGAAAAGACCTTTGACGGTATGCAGTGTCCTCCGGATAGGAAGGTATCGTTAGCTATTTTTATGTTAGATGGTGAAGCTGAGCGCTGGTGGACGGGCCAGCATGAGGAGAAATTTTAAGGCAAGCTGAACTCTCTGATTACTTGGGAAGAATTTTATGAGGTATTTTGATCGTAGTTTGTACCTCCTTCTGCAAGACAGCAAATGCATGAGACTTTTTTGAGGTTGGTTCAAGGGAGCAGGACAGTGATGCAGTACGAGGCAGAGTTTACAGCTTTGGCCCGATATGCTCCGCAACTGGTGAGTACTTCTGGCTATAAATACTATAGATTTCTGAGGGGACTACGAGATAGTCTAAGGCAGCCCCTTATACCATTTCATATTTCTGATTTCTCTAAGCTTATTGAGAGAGCTCTATTGATAGAAAACGATCAGATGGCTACTCAGCAGCGGTGGACTGCTAGTAGGAAGAGATTCAGTGGTGATGCTTCTGGTAGTGGTTTTTCTGTATTTGGCAAGAAGAGATTTGCTTCTAGAGATTCCATGAGGAGTGGATAGTCTGTGTCCACTACAATTTCATAGTCAGGGGTGCACCTGTGTGCCAGACTTGTGGATGATGGCATTTTGGCCAGTGCTACAGGATGACTGGTCATTATTTCAGATGTGGTCAGCCAGGACATCGGATTGTTGAGTGTCCATAGGCTGGATTTGATCGACGATCTGAGTCCAGATCTGATAGTTTTACCAGATCAGTAGGAAGGCCGAGGACAGTTCCTCCATGTACTATTTTTGAGGGATCATCTGGTAGACCTGGTGGATTAGGTTATGTGGAGAGGAGACCACCTTGCGGTACTCAGAGGGAATCTAGTGGTTCTGTGGCCCCAGCTCCAATTCAGCCACGTATATATAGTTTGAATCAGCAAGAGGCTCGTGATGCTCCGAATGAGGTGATAGGTACGATTTATATTTCTGAATATCCTTGTCATGCTTTATTTGATTCTGGAGCCAGTCACTCATTTTTGTCCGAGCGTTATTTTGATTGTTTGCATATGGATTCTGTTTTGCTACCGTTTTTCTTTCTGTTCTTTTGCCGTCTAGAAATAATTTGATTGCTCGTAAGATTTGTTTTTGTGAGATTGAAATTTCTGGCAAGAAATGAAAGTCGAGTTTGATTTTTTTACCGATTTCTTCGTATGATGTGATTTTGGGTATGGATTGACTGAGTCTGTATGAGGCTCAGATTGACTGTTTGAAGAAGCAAGTGAGCTTGCTTATGAAGGGTGAGAGATGTGTATTCCAAGGATTAAGAGGCATTCTCCCCTGTTTGATTTCTGTTTTGGAAGTTAGAAGAATGTGTAAGAAGGGTTGTATAGTATTTTTGGCCTCAGTACGGTATATGAACATGGATGCGGGTTCTATTTTTGATATCCCAGTGGTACGAGAGTTTTCAGATGTATTTCCTGAGGAGTTGGTTGGTTTACCTCTGGATAGAGATGTTGAGTTCTGTATTGATGTGTTTTCGAGTACAGCTCCAATATCGAAAGCTCCGTACAGGATGGTACCGAATGAACTTTCAGAGTTGAAAGTTCAGCTTCAAGAGTTGGTTAATAGAGAATTTGTTCGTCCTAGTATTTCTCCTTGGGGAGCACATGTTCTGTTTGTAAAGAAGAAGGACGGGAAAATGCGCATATGTGTTGATTACAGAGATTTGAATAAAGTCACAATCAAGAATAAGTATCCGTTGCCACAAATTGATGATTTGTTTAATCAGCTAGTTGGATCTTCTGTATTTTCAAAGATTGATTTGAGATATGGATACTATCAAGTGAAGGTAAGGGAAGCTGATGTGATGAAGATAACTTTCAGTATCGGTACGGGCACTACGAGTTTTTGGTTATGCCTTTTGGGGTAACCAACGCACCTGCTATTTTTATGGATTTGATGAACAAAGTGTTCAAGGAGTATCTGGATCAGTTTGTGATCATCTTCATCGACGATATTCTATTATATTCTGCTTTTGAAGAAGACCATGCTAGACATTTAAGGATTATGTTGGAGACTTTGAGACATCATCAGTTGTATACTAAGTTCTCCAAGTGTGAATTCTGGTTGAAGAGCATTTTTTTTCTAGGGCATATAGTGAGCGATGAAGGTATTTCTGTGGATCCCTAGAAAGTTCAAGCTGTTGCTACTTGGCCAAGGCCTACTACGGTATTTGAGGTACGTAGTTTCTTGAGCATGGCTAGTTATTATAGAAAGTTTGTGAAGGAATTTTCTCAGATTTCTACCTCTTTGACGAGACTGACTCAGAAGTCAGTAGCTTTTATTTGGACATCGGAGTGTGAAGCTAGTTTTCAGCGATTGAAAGATTGTTTGACATCTGCTCCGGTATTAGCACTTCCATCAGGTACGGAAGGATTTCAGGTGTTCAGTGATGCTTCAATGAAAGGTTTGGGCTGTGTTCTGATGTAGCATGGTCGAGTAATTGCTTATGCTTCACGATAGTTGAAACCACATGAAAAGAATTACCCGACGCATGATTTGGAATTGGCTGCAGTTGTATTTGCTTTTAAGATTTGGCATCATTACTTGTATGGCGTCAGGTGTGAGATCTTTACAGATCACAAGAGTTTATTTTGATGGTCTAGAATGAAAAAGGATGTATCAAAGTTTATTTCAAAATGTGAAGCCGTCAGTTAGTGAAGGCAGAGCATCAGCGACCAGGAGGTCTTTTGCAGTTGTTGCCTATCCCTGAGTTAAAGTGGAAGGAGGTAATAATGAATTTTGCTATGGATTTTCTTCAATCAAGGAAAGGACATGATGCCATTTGGGTGATTGTAGATCGATTAACGAAGTCTGCATATTTTCTTCTGATCAGACAGACGGATCTGGTGGACAAGTTAGCTCAGATATATGTTAAAGAAATTGTCTGATTATATGGTGTGTCTAAAGTGATTGTATCTGATCGAGATGGATAATTCACTTCCAGACTTTGGAAGGGTATTCAGCAAGGCTTGGATACGAAGTTGCATTTCAGTACGGATTTTTATTTGCAGACTAATGGACAGTCTGAGAGGATTATTCAGGTACTGGAAGATCTTCTGAGGCTATGTGTTCTGGATTTTGAAGGTAGTTGGGAGGATCACATTCCTTTGATAGAATTTGCTTATAGTAACAGTTTTCAGTCTAGTATTGGTATGGCACCTTACGAAGCTCTATACGGTCGAAAGTGTAGAACCCCTTTGACTCTGACTGAAGTGGGAGATAGACAAGAAATAGGTGAAACTTTTGTGGATGAAACTATTCTGAAAATCAATCTGATTAAAGAAAGATTGAAAGCTGCACAAGATAGACAATAGAAGTATTATAATTTGAAGCATAGGCTGGTGGAATTTCAGGTTAGTGACTTTGTGTATGTTAAAGTCAGTCCGATGAAAGGTGTTAGCAGATTTGGAAGGGTAAGCAAGCTTAGTCCAAGGTATGTCGGACCTTTTAAAATCCTCGAAAGGATTAGAAAGTCTGCTTATAGGCTGTTATTATCTGATCAAATGTCTGACGTACATAATGTATTTCATGTATCCTCTTTGAGAAAGTGAATCTCTGACTCTGAAAAGAAATTTTCTGTTGATAATGTGGACATTCAGGAGAATCTGCAGTATAAGGAATAGCCTAGGCTGGTTTTGACTTATAATGTGCGTAAGTTAAGAAATAAACAAATTCCGATGGTTAAAGTTCAGTGGAAGCACAGAACAGCACGAGAAGCTACTTGAAAGAAAGAGTCGGATATGAGATAGTCATATCCACATCTGTTCTGACTCAATTTTGTTTTGTAAATGTCGAGGACGACATTTTTCTGAAATTGGGGAGATTGTGAAAGCTGTTTTTCCTTCCAGATTCGTCCGAACGAAGTTGGATCGTCCGGGATGATCGGTACAGGTTGTAAAGGAATTTTTGGACAGAGAAGTTCGTCCCAAGATGAATTGGGGTTCGTTTGGAAAAAATTTTTTCCGAGAGCAACTCGTCCAGGTATGATTACTATACACGTCTGAACGAATTTTGTCCAGTGGGCAAATCGTCCTGGGATGATTTGCGATTGTCCGGGACGATCTGGTTGGATATATATGGAAATGAGATATTTTGAAGAGAGAGAAAAAGGCAGGAGAGAGAAAATCGAAGGAAAAAAGGAAGAAAAGTGATTTTTGGGCAACTTCTGTCCGTTTCCGTCCGTAGCTGCAGTTGTGAAAGTTGTCCGACTTGAGTTAAGGCACATTCCGCCTTTATCAATTTTCAGAAATAAGGATTTTGATGACTTTTCTAATTCGGATTTTATTTCCGTTAGCGAATAATTGATTCCGTTTTGTACTGATAAAGGTTTTATCGCGTAACTTTTGGTATGTTTCTGAGATGATAATTGTGCATGTTTTGAGTATTTTCTAGAATATTTTTACCATGTATTTTGAATTCTTCAGAGTTTTGATCGAATAAAAAATTATTTGGATGTCTGAATTTATTGTCTCAGTACAATGAAAGTCTTAGAATGATGTTGTGTACTATCTGTGGTAATTTGGTAAATTTCTGAATCTGTGAATTTTGTGGAAATTTCGTATACTGCCGTTATGCTGCTGATGATTTTCTGACGTAATCCGATTTTCTGATTTGAGTGAATTGTTATGCTGTGATATCAAAAAGGAGTTATAAGGGGCCGAAATCCTTTGGGATTCCGTTGTTTGGGTCCGGGAAATCTGAGAAATCTAAAAATAAGTTCTGTTCTGAAAATTGTGTATATCTGTTATGTTCTAATGCTATAAGCACAAATGGAGACATAAGGGGTCAGAATATGATATTCTGTCAATGTCAGGGAAGGGGAGCATAAGGGGCCAGAATCCGTCGAGATTCTGTCAGGGTCAGGGATATCTGATATGTGATATGTGAAATGTGATATCTGTCTGAAATATGATTTTATCTGTTTTGAATTCTGATTTGTACGATCCGATCTGTTCTGTGATTTGAAAGTTTTATAAGTTTTATAAGATCTATTCTGCACTCTGATCTAAATTTAAGTATCTGTTCCGTCTGATTATATGAATTATGTCTGATATTTTGATTTCTGTACGATTATTTGATTTATGTATGGCTATTTGAATAACTGCTTCTGATGTGTTTTCTGATGTGAATTTCTGGAGATTTTGATTGGTGAGTGTAGTCTTGTTGAGCTATTAGCTTATTCTTATTTTTTGCGTGGCTTTCAGGTTCTGGGAAAGGGAAAGAAGTATTGGACTATAAGTTTTGTGTCTGATCAGTGATTAGGTATTTTGTACTTTTGATTTTTGTACAGTCATGGCTTTTCTGTTATGTTCTTTCTGTCTGTAAGCCATGAACTGTATTGTACATGATTATTTTGATGAAAGAAATATAGATGAACTGTTCTGTATATTTGGAAGTCTATAGCAGCTCTGTGTTTCTGTTTGTTTTTACATTTGGAAGAAAGTTCCGAAGCAAGTCCCAAAACTAGATCCTGGATTTCAAGTTTCAAGTTCCGTCGCGACCCGATGCGAGCAGGATTCATTCCGGTCGGGTTGGGTCGTGACATATACGCTACGTATCTATTGTGTTTTATATGTGTATTTAATGTGTATCACCTGCTTCTCTAAATTAATTTTATTTTCTTAATTTATGCAGATTTACGTCCATCCTATATCTTATCCCTGCTATATTTCCACATTTAGAACAATCCGTGATTCTTTTTCTGAGATAATTCCTCTTGAAATTGAAGAAAAATTGAAGAACCTAAATATCTACCAATTTTTTCAATTTTCTGGATTCTAGCAAAAAGCCCCACTGATTTACCAGCTCATGACATGTGGAATATTCCAAAGCAAAGTTTTATTATAGAGGGTCATATTATACCTTTCACAGCTGATAAAGTGTCCCTCCTTACTGGTCTTCCAAATAAAGGTGAGGAGATTACATGGCTTTCCTTGCCCACTACAACCATCACTTCAAAGGATATAAAGTCTAAAATGCTTGAGTTGACTAGAGAAAGCGCCCCAGAGACTATGTTGAAAATATTTATTATGTATCTATGTTCAAATTTAATTTTCCAACAAAGCAACTTCAAAATTCCTAGGTTGTTAAAAATAATATCAAATAATGTTGATGATTTTTCATTAATTAACTTGGCATGGTCAATTTGGGAATGCCTAGTTGAAAAATTTAATAATATATCTATGAAGATATCAAAGAACAAGCCAGCAAGTTACGTCAATGGTTTTGTACCTCTGCTAATTTAATATTTTATTTGACTGATTGATTTGCTAAAATTTACTTTTATTTTATGCAGGTTTGGTTCCTGGTGCACACTTCCATTCATTACCCAAAGTACCCTGAGAGAAGGTCCCATTTCCTTCAATGGGTTGATGACATAGTATATAACACTGAGAAGGCAGCTAAATTATTTATTAATTTAAAGAGAAGACAAGTATATATTGTGAAAATATTTATATATTGCTTATTTATTGCATATGTCTTGCGTACGTATTGCTATATATTGCACATATATTATGTATAGAATGTATATATATTGCATATTTTATTACGTATATAGTGCGTATATATACGCAATAATGAAATTATTTGATGACAAATTTTCTTACAAATTAATTTTTCACAGATTTTTGTTGACCTCCAGGGAGTTACCCTTGAAGAAGCTAATCTTCTGGGTATCAAGAAATATCCATCAAGCCCTCATTCTCCCATTCAAACCAACACACCTAAACATCATATTCCCCCACAATCTCCCCAGTAACCCGAACCCAAATTTAACCTACAACCCCAACCCCAATCACCTAAGCATCCAAACTTTCCATATTCACCTTAAACATTCGATGTTCTTGAAGATAAAATAATGAAAATTGTCCAGGATACCTACAAAAACCTCTTCCAATAATTTAAAGCTAGGCTGAGCAGGAATTTTGAGTAAATTGTAAAAAGAGTTGATTTTATTGATAACAATCTCCAAAATTGTATTGTTCAAGAAAATCTTAATCCTGATCAGCAACCTGCTCCCTCCTCATCATCATTCATTCACCATCCAATGAAGAATATTGGGATATCTTTTGAACACATAAAGACCCAAGCCCTAGAGAATTCCAATATCCCGGAGAAGTCCAATATCCCAGAAAAAATCAATGACCCAGAGATGACAAAGGTTACTGACTTAGAATAGGATTTCAGTTTATTAAAAATTGAAAGGGTGTACAAAAAGTAGAAATTAGATTTTCCCTCCTAAATAGAACATGTCCAAAAAGTGCCATCCCAAAAAGTTTCATCCCCCAAAGAACCTCCCTAAAAAGAATCATCCCAACAAGTTCCATCCCCCAAAGAACCTCCATAAAAAGAACCATCCCAACAAGTTCCTTCCCCAAAAGAACCTCCCCAAAAAGAACCATCCCAAATTGTTCCATCTCCAAAAGAATCTCCCTAATAAGAACCATCCCAAATTATTCTTTTCTAAAAAGAACCATCCCCAAAAGAAGTAATCAACGTTGATAATGTTATAGTAAATCCTACACATGCAAGTCCTACAGTTAACTACATTGGCTTAGAGATGTTGAGTCCTGAGAAGGAACTTTTTATCAGGGAGAACATAAAGAATAATCTTGATAGGTATTTTCTATACATAACTTGTCCATATTTATTGCGTAAATTGTGAGTATTGCTTGCGTAACATGTGCGTATTTATTGCGTAACTTGTAGTAATCCAATATTTTTTGAGTCCTAATGCGTATTTTATGCTTAATGATTTCAGTAGCAATCCAATATTTCAAGCTCGGAACATTATAATTTCTAGACGTGGGATGGATGAAATATTATCCAATAGTTACCTTGGCAATGATCATGTAGATTCCTTTACCATTTTATTAAATGAGAAAGCTAAAATTTTCCCAGACAAGTACCATAAATTTCTATGCATCTCACCAATGTACTTGGTTAGTATACTTATTTATCTTATATATAATATTTTTTTTTTTTGAATTTTTATTCTTATATTTAATTCTTACAACATTACAAGTTGAAGGATCCAAGTTTAAAATTGTTTATCGAACACATAAAATATAATTCTGTTCATTCAAGTAATATTATACTTAATCCAATTATTGACGGTTCGCACTAGACCCTTCTAGTTGGGTTTCAAAATAAGAAAAAGTGGGAATTTTACGATTCTATTCCCAACCCTATGCATAGAAGTATTGCTACAAAGATAGTAAGTTTGATATCATTTGTTAAAAAGTTTTGAAATTATTTTTCAGTGAACTAAATTCTATTCCATATATTGTTCAGATTAGAAACTTATATAGGGATTGCAAAAAATCTTTTGATGATGATATCAACAAATGGAGTTACAAGATAATCAAGAAGGCGCCAACTCAGTCAAACAATACAGATTGCGGAATATTTGTTTGCAAATGCATGGAAAATATTATTGAACAAAACAACACCAAGTGGAGAGAGAGTAAAGATTGATAGGAAAAAATGCCAAAATATAGGGCAGAATTCTCATACGCATTATTCTATGCAGTGTTGAAATGAACTTTTCATATAGTATTTTTGTGTAAATAACTGATATATGTAAAATATCTGTGTATAAAATTTTTTTCTTTGGATTTAGTAAATACGCACATGATACGCTTATAATAAGCAACTCTGACGCATTTTATACGACATAATATACGCAATATATTAGGATTGATGTGTGTTCTATGAATATGATATGCGTATCGCCTATGTATGATATGCATATATTATGCGTAATTGATGCGTGTTCTATGCGTATGATAGGCGTATTATTTAAAAAAAATAATAAATTAAAAGGTTTTTTTTGGCTTTGCAAAGTACGCACTCGATACACTCCATATACGCGTTTCATAAGCATTTAATATGCCATCCATACGCAAATTAAGGTCCTTGATTTTTTCTTTAAAAAAATTATTTAATTAGAATTTAATTGTTTCAATGCATTCCTTCAATATGAATCCTCTAAATACTCATTTTAGGATCATTATAAAATGATTATAAAAATTTTCTCAAGGATCCATAGTATATGTGCACACTCTTGTGCTACACAAGTGATAGTTCTAGAGAGTGAGGGTTATGTTTCATTGGTTTAGCATTCAATAGAGATATATAGAGAATCAAAGGTATTTGGATGCTTCGTCTTGTGAAGAAAAGAATGAGGAAGCGTTGAATACTGGGTTTCTCACCATTGATCCTTGATTCCCTGTGATTAAAAAAGGTTTTTCTTTGGCTTTGCAAAGTACGCACTCAATACGCTCCATATACGCATTCCATACACATTTAATACGCCATCCATACGCAAATCATGGTTCCTTGATTTTTTCTTCAAAAAATTACTTAATTAGAATTTAATTATTTCAATGCATTCTTTCAACATGAATCCTCTAAATACTCATTTTAGGATCATTATAAAATGATTATAAAATTTTTTTCAATGATACATAGTATATGTGCACACCCTTGTGCTACATAAGTGATGGTTCTAGAGAGTGAGGGTTATGTTTCATTGGTTTAGCATTCAATAGAGATATATGGAGAATTAAAGGTGTTTGGAATGCTTTGTCTCGTGAAAAAAAGAATGAGGAAGCGTTGAATATTGGGTTTCTCACCATTGATCCTTGATTCCTTGGGATTAAAAAAGTTTTTTCTTTGGCTTTGTAAAGTACGCACTCGATATGCTCCATATACGCATTTAATATGCCATCCATACGCAAATCATGGTTCCTTGCTTTTTTCTTAAAAAAATTATTTAATTAGAATTAAATTGTTTCAATGTATTCCTTCAATATGAATCCTCTAAATACTCATTTTAGGATCATTATAAAATGATTATATAAATTTTCTCAATGATACATGCACACCCTTGTGCTACACAAGTGATAGTTCTAGAGAGTGGGGGTTATATTTCATTGGTTTAGCATTCAATAGAGATATATGAAGAATCAAAGGAGTTTGGAATGCTTCATCTCGTGAAGAAAAGAATGAGGAAGCGTTGAATATTAGGTTTCTCACCATTGATCATTGATTCCTTGTGATTAAAAAAGGTTTTTCTTTGGCTTAACAAAGTACGCACTCGATATGCTCCGTATACACATTCTATACGCATTTAATATGCCGTTCATACGTAAATCATGGTTCCTTGATTTTTTCTTAAAAAATTATTTAATTAGAATTTAATTGTTTCAATGTATTCCTTCAATTATTTTATCATCATAGGAAACATTACAAAAATTTTACATTCATAATGGGTTAAAATTCTTAAATAATAATGGAAAATCTTTGTCTCGTGAATAATAGAAGCAGGCAACATATAATTTTGAGGAACATAGAAAATACGCATTACATATGCTCTGTATATGCATCCATGACGCATTGCATATGCAGGCCATACGCAAATCAAAATTTACAGCTAAAACAAATATTCTTATTTAAATAAATATTTCTAAAGATAATAATACAAATATTCTTATTACATTTAATTTTCTGATTTAATGATATCCATCATCAACTTCAAGTATATTGCTGATGGCTTTTTTGAACGTACACCTTTTATGTGTTCCTCAGTGAAGCATTTGGGTATGCTTGTAAAATTAGAATGCTTTGCTCACTTTACTGATGGCTGACTGGACGGTTCCCCGGCTATAAATTCGTTGGTCATGCACTCGGGTATGCTTGTGAACTGCTGTACTGATACCTGCCTAGACGGTATGCTGGATATGAATCCAGTGGTGAACTATTCGGGCATGCTTGTGAAATTGCACTGCTTAGCTAATGGCTGACTGGAATGTACAATGTTTATGAAGTCCTCGGTGAAGCATTCGAGCATGCTTGTGAAATTACACTGCTGAGCTGATGGTTGATTAGAGTGTACAGAATTTATGAAATCCCCCGTTAAGCATTCGGGCATGCTTGTGAAATTACATTGATTTGAAGGAGTAGAAATTTTTGTTGTGTTTTTCTTCACTAGTGGTTTCCTTGTTAAAAAATTTAATAACAATATGTCATAATAGGCAATAAATCAATTAGTCAGAAAATAAAATTATACTCTTTGGCTTCTTTTCCCAGTGGATTTTTAGCCTAGCATTGGATATGCCATTAGGCCTACGCTTTAGAGGATCTTTCAGTTTTACACTGCCACCCTGTGTAAACTTGTCATTCTTTCTCTTCCCATAAACAATCAAATTGAGTTTTTCATATATATCCTTCATCGAAGCCAATAGGAATTGTTCACCCTCCTCATTCAGCTGTGCTCGTGTGCTCATTTCATATGCAAACCTGGTGATATAATTTCTGAATATGAATCCGCTACTAGCTTCAGAGCTATTCTGACAATTTTCTTTCAAATTTTGATCAGAATATATATCTTGTCGAGCTCGTGCTGACCATCACAATAGTAGGTATTTTTCAGGAATTTTCCCAATAGTCATTTGCCTCAAAACTATTATGCAGTGAGAACACAATAAACCCATCATTTCAAACTTTCTGCATAAGCATTGAATGTTACCAGTTTGTGCATAAAAATCAACAACCCATGGTTTAGAATGATCCTTTTTCTTTGTGTAATAGACAAAAAATTTAGAAGAAGCATAAGACTGAAGCTCTACACTCATTACACCCACACCTTATAAAAATTCTTGTTCAAAAAATGAATATATTTTCTTTGAATAAAATTGAGCAGTTTACTTTAATATTGAGCAGTTTTTTATTACAGGTTCTATTTCGGACTGGCTGCATCTATAATCCTCATCCTGTTCATTCCGGCGCCAATTCCTCATTACCTTCTCTAAACCTAGAATGCAATCAGTTATAGAACTTGTGGGCTTAGAAATGTCATGGCAAACATTATTAGTAGACTCACTACATTGTGTGGATAGAATGTCCATGCTAAAACAATCCTTATTGAAGGATGTTGACCACTTATTCCTTATCATATAAAGATCCTGCAACCAAACATGAGCTTGGAGGTTCCCTTGTATAATCAATTCAGCCCATGTATTCTCAAACTCCTCCTCAGAGTCACATTTTCTCAAACACTTATTGAAGAGGCTTTTAACTTTGTTATTGGTATTGTAGAACGATACTTTTGATGGAGCCTTTTTACGGATATGCCATTGGCATAGTCTATGGCGACTGTGAGGTAGTGCAACTTCTATGGCCCTAGCCATTGCCTAGTCTTGATCTGTATATATTGTTTTTGGATGTTTATCACCCATCATTCTCACAAAAGTTATAAACAGCCACGTAAATGATTCAATTGTCTCTTCGGACAAGAAAGCCACCCCAAGCAAAATGTTTTGCCGATGATTGTTAATCCCGACAAATGGTGCGCATACCAAATTATACTTATTAAGCCTATAACTTGTATCAAAAATTACCACATCACCAAAGCAGTCATAATCTATCCTACCAATCCCATCAACCCAAAAAAAAGTTAACAATCTATCAAATTCATCATTCTGGACATCCCAAGTGAACATGTTATCATTAAGTTAACGTTCTTTAAATAACTCAATCAAAGTATTAGTGTCCCCAAATTCAATTTTTGCTTTTTTTATTTTTTAAATAAAGTTATACGCATCCCTCATGAATCTAATATTTTTGACACCTCCAACTTCATCAGCAAGGAAGAAAAATGTATCAATGGTTCTTATCCCAACTTCTGTCATTGATTTAAGAACAGAAGCTTTTTCATCACACACATTCGTGCATGATCTAAGAAGATGCCAGTCTTCTGGCCTAGGCAAATCATGATTGTGATTTTCAATAAATTTTTTCACCTTCCAAGATTCAGATTCATCCATTGTAAACCTAATCAATGCTGGACAACCAGTTCAGGTGTCTGATTTTCGATATTTCCTTTGGATATTAAGATCAGGTAACTTCTTGAAACCAGCTTTCGAACAAACAGTCCTTGGATTTTAAATTTTTGGAATTTGGACAGTAACTGTGATGATCCTTACGAACACTAAAATTAAGATTTTGTTCATAATTACAATAAGCCTCGTATGCCTCTTTCTCATTAACATAAACATCCTGATAAATACTAAACTATACATACACAACTAATAAGTAGTATTTAAGCAGAACAATACGTAACAAATACGTAATAAATACTCAGTAAATACACAATTAATATGCAATGTATACTCAACAAATAAGCAATAAAATACCCAATGTATATCAAACAAATAAGCAATGAATACGCAACAAAACTTAACAATGCAAAAATCGTTCAACAAATTCCTTATTATACCATAGCTAAATACTACTTAAAATAGAAACTATCGAGTATTCTTTTTAAGTCAATTACAATTTAACATTATGTACATTGTTGATAAAAGTACGCTGTAAATAAAACTTGGCAACATTGACTCTGTAAAGAAATTTAATGGCAACATTGCTGTAAAAAAAACTTGGAAGGAGGTAAACTTTACCGATAAGCTGAACTTTCTGTCTAGTCGCTCTGGTTTTAACTGTTCTGCTTCATGTGCGCTCGTTTCCTGGACGTCTGCATTTAGGTTATCGGCTTCCTCCGAGCCTTGTGAGAATATTGTCTGCTAAAAAAACAAGCATCCTCCTCCAAATCCAGATCAATCTTCATCTTCATCGCCATTTTTTCTGCGAAAATTTTGGCTGAAAGCGTTATATATTGCGGTGATTCACGCCTTAAATTCCAAAGCTTTTAAAATCGGACCGGACCGGCCGGTTCAACCAGTTGAACCACGAATCGGCCGGCCGGCCGGTTATGGTTGGCATCAAAATGTTTTAGCGTCGAACCGGCGTTGGACCGGTCGAATTGCTTGTTCGACCGTTGAACCGACAAACCGGCTCCAGTTTCGGATAACCGGACGGTTCGGGCAAACAGGTATTTTGTACCGTTGGATTTGCTCATGCGGTTTGGATGAATCAAGCTGATATTAAAACAAAAAAAAATCCTACTGTTCACATTCGTTCGGCTTCTTCTTCTTCCCGACGTTCCGGTCCACTCCACTTTTCTGAATCCCTCTCTCTTTCGCGAAGCTGAGTGACGACTCGTTTCTTTCTCAAAGCCGACCAGGAATCGAAGCTCCCTTTCGTGCTCAAGTTATCTTCTCCAACCACTGTGAGTTCTTCACATGCTTCTCCTTCTCGGCTTCTCCTTGCATTTGGTAGTAGGCCAAACTTTCTTCTCCTTGCATTCGGGAATATCCAATAAAATGCAATATAAATTTGCAATTTCAAAATCTTTACTCTTTAGTGTTCTCTACATCAACAAATGCATGAGATTTGTGGAGCAGCAAACACTATCTGTATCTGCTCTATTTTTAAACCGAAATGACGAAATCTCTTAAATTGTTTTTTGATTTTTTTAAGTTCTTATCTTATGAAGGAGAGGCTGTGCAAATTAAATATAGTGGAGAGGCTGTGCACGACGGGCTTGTAGAGAGAGAGAGAGAGAGAGAGAGAGAGAGAGAGAGAGAGAGAGAGAGAGAGAGAGATTGTGTGAGAAAGAGAGTCGAGGGACACCATATCTCTCTCTATCTATATCTGCTCAATTTAGTTTTGAATCTTTTGATAGCTTTCACGCTATATAAAATAAGGGAAAGAAACAGTGACTATAGAGTAAATTTCTCATAAACTGGACTGAAGTTTCTATCTTATTCATATATGATCTTCAATCTTCATCTCATATTCTCATTTGATGTTTTTTATGGTATCCTTTTTACACCAATAAGCATTTCTCTTTAGTTAGTTACTTAGTTGGCTGGTAAACATTCCTATTTGGTTGGATAACATATGCAGAGTAATATTTTATTATTAGAAGATCAAAATCTTTGTTGGCTAATCTCCTTAAATAATAATCTTCTAATATTTATTTTTATTTGTTGCTTAAATTTGGCTTCTAAGATTTTGTTGATAAATGCCAAAATAGAGTTGTTAAATTTGTTATTCTAACTGATATTATACTCATTTATTGTTAAATTTGTTATCTTCAATCTTCTGCCGATAATTTGTTGTTAAACAGTGACCTATAGAGCATTCAATAGGATCCCTTGCTTGTTTAAACTGCATAAGATATTTCATGTATTATTGCCTTTCTTCTCTGAAACAAAAAAATGCAAAACACAATATCTTTCCCTTAAGGCTTCATTGAATTGTGTGATACTTTTGTCTTTCTTAGTATTATTACTAGGTTTTTCCAATCATTGAATTGTGTAATATTTTTGTCTTTCTTATAGGTTGGTGACTTTAGGTTGTGGTGGAACTTCAAGTGATATAAAATTTCGGCTCTTTGAGGTATGCATTGTGTGTTGATTTAGCTTTGTGATTTTTTAAATTGCATAATTTTCAAAACTTTTCTACCTTCCATTATTTTCTACGTTATACTTTTTTACTTTGTAGTTTTCTACTTTGCATGGTTTTAATTTATTTGTATGTGATTTTATTTGGTAAATCAAATTAGAATGGAAGCACCTAGTAATCAGACTTCAAATTCAACTTATGTTGTGCGTGAGAAAATAGATATTGCTTGGAACTATTTTGCTGAAGTTAAAGGACCTGATGGGAAGAAACAATTTAAGAGTCTACAATGTGGTATTTCATACAAGGGAGGAGGAATTAATAGAATGAAACAACATTTAGCAGGTGTAAAGGGGAATATAACTACTTGCAAAAAGGTTCCAGATGATGTTAGATATCAAATGAATGAAAACTTGAAGGAAATTATAAGAAAAAACAACAAGCACAGGAAGAGTTAGACAGTACACCATTTACTGTGGATGATGCTATAGATGAAGAGAGAGATTCTTGCTCGCTACCAAAAACATAATCTTCTCATGCACATGTTTCAGAACTTAGTAAGGGAAAAAGAAAAGCTTCTGATATAGATACATTCTTTGCTCCTAGAATTACACGAGGTGCCCAATCTTCAATTAAGAGTGCTTTAGCATCTAAGGAAGTAGTGCACCGTGCAGATATGGCTTTAGCAAGATGGTTTTTTTATTTTTGTATTCCTTTTAATGCTCTTACTTCAATATATGCACAGAAAGCTGTTGATGCTATTGCTGCAATAGGTCCTGGTTATAAGCTCCCCAGTTATCATAACATGAGAGTCAACTTACTTAGGGATTGCAAGGAAGAATGCAGGCTACTCATTGATAGTTATAGACAAACTTGGAAGGAAACATGTTGTACACTTATGGCAGATGGATGGACTGATAGTAGGAGCAGAATTTTAATCAATTTTTTGATATATTGTCCACGTGGTATAGCTTTTTAAAAATAAGTTGATGCTTCAGACATCACAAAGGATGCTACCACTTTATGCTCTTTATTTGCTGAGGTTGTTGAGTGGGTTGGTTAAGAGAGTGTTGTTCAAATAGTTACTGATAATGCAGCTAATTACAAAAAGGCAGGTCAACTATTACATGAAAGATTCAATAATATTTACTGGTCTCCTTGTGCCGCCCATTGTATGAATTTAATTTTGAAAGATATTGGCAGTATGCCTCTTATAGAGGACCTAGCAAAAAAAGCATCAAAGTTGACAATTTTTTGTTATAATCATATTTTCATACTTGCATGGCTTAGGAAAAGGCCAGGTTGGAAGGAGATCGTACGTCTTGGAGCAACTCGTTTTACAACATTTATAAGTTTGAAAGTGTGCATGAGCATCATCATGACCTACAAACACTTATCACAAGCAAGTTCTTTGTGGATTCAAAGATATCCAAAACTTCCAAGGGAAAAGAGGTATTTTCAATTATTTTAGACTTGAACTTTTGGGATAACTGTCTTATTATTTCAAAGATATCAGACCCTTTGATTAAATTATTGCATATTATTGACTCTAATGAAAAACCATATCTTGGATATTTATATGATGGCATTTATAGAGCAAGAAAGATAATTAAAGCTATGTTCAGAAATGTAAAGAGATCATATAAGCCTTTTACTACTATAATAAAAAGAAGATGGGATACTCAATTAAGACAAGGCATCCATGCAGCAGTATATTTTCTCAATCCTCATTTTCAGTATGATAGAGAGAACTATTGTCAAAAGCCAGGAATTTTTTAAGGTTTAGTTGAATTAATTGGAAATAAAGATATTTGCTCTAAGCCCACCGTTGCAATGAATGAAGTCAGATTATTTCATGATGGCTTAGAAAGCTTTGGAAAACCAATTGCACTGATAATGACGAAAGAAATGCAACCTGGTAATTCTCTTTTTTACTTTCAACATGTGTATATATTTATACAAATATGCTTATTCACTAAACTCTCAAACTTGATAATATGTAGATGAGTGGTGGAAGATGTTTGGATCAAGTGCTCCAAGCTTGCAGAAAGTTGCTATAAGAATTCTCAGCCAAACATCATCTTCATCAGGATACGAAAGAAATTGGAGTGTTTTTGAACAATCCACTCAAAGAGACAGAATTATTTAGAGCATCAACGACTCAACGATTTGTATATGTTTGATATAATTTGAATTTTAAAGAATAGGTATGATCTAACATTAAATTTATGAACAAGTGTCAATTTAAGTAGTATGTTAATCTTAACATAAAATTATTTATTCATTTTTTAGGTTTCAACTTAAAAAAAGACATTATGATCCTCTGGACTATACATGTGTTGAAATGGTTGATTTTTGGATACTTGAAGATGAAACAACTCCAGAACTTGACTTATAGGATTTGGAAAATGAGATATATAAAGAGGATGCAATACAAGTTGTTGAAGAACAAAATATATCATTTGATAAGCCAGGACATTATAAGTTGACAATGAAATTGAATATTTATTTAATTGAAAGCAAAAATAATATCTTTTTTATATTTCTTATTTGTTGGTGAAGGTATTTTAGAGAATGAAGGAGATGTAGGAACATAACCGGGCTGATCAATCAGATGCATTTGAGTTTGAACATTTTGTGAATCAAGACCTGGAGACTAACTTATATAGATAGATTTGATGATGCTAATTTAGGAGATCTTTTGAAACTATTGAATTGGAGAAAGTGAACTTTGATTTTAATTATGAATATGTTATGTTTTTGTTATCACTTGGTATAAAGTAATTTTGCATCTTTTTATGATTGGTTGTGTCTTCAAGTGAAAAATATTGTTATGTTTTTCTTAATTATTACCAAATGCTATTATATTTGATTCATATATGGAACTTGTTTGATTTACTGATTGTTATGTTTTTGGAACGAAAAATAGATGTGATTATGCTTTTAGGAACTATTGGTTTAGCATTATCTATGGTAATATAGTTTTTATCCTTTAGACTTAAATGTTTGAATTTATTTGACTAACATTTCTCTATAAGATAAGTAAAAGTATTATAATTTTTTTTTTCAATTTTTGTTATATATTTATAAATGTGTGTCATTTTTATAATATTTAAATATAATAAATATTTATTACGTCATCCAGTTCGACTCCGATTCGACCCCGATCGAACCATCAAACCTCTAACCCCTCCTTCTTCCGGTTCATTGACCGGTCCGGTTTTAAAAGCCTCTAAAAAAAAGAAACGCCAATCCTAAATTTAACGTTATGCCTGAGTCTGGCTGTAAGAAAAATGATTTTGACCGGGTCAAGTATCGTCGGGTTGACACAAGTCAAGATAAATATCGGAACTTCTCACTTTCCACGTAAGCATCTAACATAACTCTCTGAACGAATTCCACCCAGAATAATTTCTCCTCACGACAGTTGAACTTTATCTCCAAAAGCACAGCGCGTTGAACGCAAAATCTTAAATAGGTCAAAAATAGCATAGAAATTTGCTCTCCCTCGACAAACTCATCAAACCCTAGCCCCAGACGAGCTCGGTCCTACTTCTTCTTACTCGTCCGCCGGTTGCTTTACTCACCGGAAAATAAGAAATCCAAATGCTTCCGAGCAGTACACGCCGTCTATTTCCGTTCCGAAGGCCGTCTCCAAATCACCTTAGTACCATACTTTGCAGCTTACATCATGCAAGTGCCCTCATTCGGCTCTTCTCCGTCTCAGCTGAGTGCTTCACTATGCTTCAAATGTTGTGGACATGAGCAGCTTGATGTTTCAGTGCATCAGTGCAGTTGAAACTCGGAACTGACCAGCTTGGGCACCTGGTAATGTCTCCTGAACTCAGTCACGTCTCCTTTCCCACCATACTCATTTATTTTCTCTTTCTTTCAGTTTCTATCGCAAACCGTCTTCTTTTTGGTTTTCCACCTTCAAACTTGATGGGTCTTTCTGTTTCGCTAAGTTACAGGACCGTGAGAAACAATGACTGGAGGACACGGTTTAAATCTACAATTAAATGCAAAATCTACTCAGACCTATTAATTTTTGCCTAAAGCTTTTTATTTTAGAAGTGTCCAAGCTGGTGTCGTACTTTACAGCTTACATCATGCAAATGCCCGCATTTGGCTCTTCTCCATCTCAGCTGAGTGATTTGTTACGCTTCAAATGCTGCGGACATTAGCAGCTTGATGTTTCAGTGCATCAGTGCAGTTAAGATTCGGAACTTACCAGCTTGGCAACTAGTAATGTCTCCTGAACTCAGTCCTGCCTCCTTTCCCACCTTATTCAGTTATTATCACTTTCTTTCTGTTTCTATCGCAATCAGACTTTATTTTGGTTTTCCGCCCTCAAACTTGAGGGATCTCCCTGTCTGGCTAAGTTACAGAAACGTGAGGAACAAAGAGTGGAGAGCACAGTTTAAATTTCCAACTACATGCAAAATCTAGTCAGACCCATTGATTTTCTCCTAAAGCTTTTTATTTTAGAGGTAAGATGTTTTTTCGTTGGGGGATTTACATACATACCAATATGCATCTTCCTATTTATATATCTTACATCCAAAACTTTAATATTTCAGGCCTACAACCCATAAATCAAATATGACTTTAAAAAAAGAAATATTAAAGTTTATAGGTGGTATGAGTGATATGAATGAAATATATGAATGACATATTTGACATTGAAGTTTTCTATGGATGGTAGACATGAAATATTAAAGTTTTGAGTGTTAAATATGTAAATAGCATGACATAAAGTGGTATGTATGTAAATGCTCATTTGTTGCTGTTTTTTTATTATTTTAGCACTAACAGGCAGCGCCACAGGGGCAACTAGTGAAACCTGTTACCAACTATAGTCAAATTAAATTAAATATTCACTTTTTCCTTCAAAATATTGTGTGCACCCTTGGTATATTGCTTGTAGCCTGCATAAAGGGGAAAAAAATGATGTTTATGGAGATTTCAGCAATCAGCGGAAGAAAAATACTACAGTGATCCCCTTTAACACAGATAAATAGTTCAGTTAACTAAATAGAGTCCTATGAAGAGCATGACTGGAGATATAATTCTGAGTTGGCATTGGAGGATTCAGATTCACGAGATTGTTGGTAGGAGTGTGGAGCTGTTGAGTTGTTTCCTTTTGTTTTTTTGTTGGAAAGCACATTTTTTTTCTATTTATTATTCTTAAATTATGTTACTGTTAATAACTCTACACATAATAATGGAAATAACAAAAAATGTTTTGCCCAATCACCTTTACAGATCATTTCCCTTGCTGCAGCTCAAACAAAACTACTTCTCCAAGCATAATCACAATCACAATCACGTGTCCTTAACTTCAGCTAACTATTGCTGTCACATCTTATATAAAACAATGCTACACCTTCTATGCATCCAGAGAAATATGAGTAGAAGATCTATTCTTCTTCACCTACATTTATTTATTCTCTCTAATTACATTGTGGCGGTTTTACTCTTATGTTATCTTGTATCAATGCTCTTACCTAGTGGCATCCCACTCCCCCCATCTCTTTTCTTTGCTGCAGCTTCATGGACCATTTAACTACCTCAACCACAAACAACGATAACAACCATGATCACACTCCATTTAAGATTGGTACAATCAATGTTTAAAATTGCGTATTCGGGTATTGAGGCATTTTTCATTCGTGAGGCGAGGCGTAAGCCTCAAGGTGTAAGCCTCAAAATCAAAAGATTGCCTAAACATATAATGATAAATTTTTTATATACTAATTAGTGAATAATATAAAACATAAAAAGCATAAGATATGAAGTCAAATCAAAATATCTCAATAATAAGACAACATGAAATATAGTTCAACTCAAAATTCTATCTTTCCCAAATCCTTATTCTTTTCATTAACATACAATTCCAATTTCAAAAAATAAATAACAATGACATATCACATAAGAACTCATAGGTCATCAGCATTGTCATCACTAAGGGGTTCTTCGTTTTAATCATCATTATGGTGAATTGCTCTCTCCCCTCCTCCTCTCCTATAGAGTCCAATGTTGGGCATTTACTTCAAGATTTATGTAAGTTTTAATATATATAGCGTGAGGCGAGGCGGGCCTCAACCAAGTTGAGGAGCAAGCCTCATAAAAAAAATTCGAGGCGTAAGCATCGAGGCGTTTTTTAATGGAATTGCGCAAAGGCGGGCTTCAAGGCGAGCCTCATATTGCGGAATTTTAAACCATGGTTACAATCACATTCCCTCCCAACTAAAGTTGCATATCGACAACTTCAAAAATATTATCAACACAAATTAGAGCTGGGAATGGCCCAATCTAGAGGTCATGACTCCTCAAACTCTTTCGAATGAATAACTTTGATGGTTATCTTGATGGATCAATGCGGTTAGGCCAAAATCATAGTCGGTTATGATGGTGCTCTATTAGCATCCTACACTGTTACCACTGGATCCTTATTGATTAAAATCTAGCTTTAGCCTAAATGGCCATCCATACAAGTTTACATCCTATAACTTGACTCCTATTATTACATCTTGAAAACCATGGAACGCTAAAGTTGACCAATATGTTATATATTATCCACCTTAAAAATGAACTCTACCATATCTCTATGGAAGATCAATCCATGCAATTGCACCTATTAATCAATAAAAGCCAAGGTAGGCTTCATTGTTGTTATCATAGCCATCCTTGATCTAGAAGATGCCATACTTTATATGTTTGACAGGACATTGCTACAACTACTATCTAGCCTTTGCAAATGCAAAGTTTCGTGCTTAAGCTTACACTCGCTACTCAATTTCTAATGGAACGTTAATTTGTCTACGATATAAGTCCTTTTTTAACTGTAGTGCACATGTCGTATCAAATAGAATAATGATGAAAAAGAGTGTCAAACCCACGAGGACAGCCTAGAAATATCATACTACTACCGCTTACTAGACTGCTAAATCTATATAGTTGAATGATTTAAAAATGTTATGCAGGTTAAAAGTAAAAGTAAAATGGAATGAAAAAAAAATTATCTTATCAAATTCCCCCAAATTTTAAGATATTTCTTTTCCTCAAATAATTAAATTGCACTGTGATAAAAAAACTATCTTTTGTACTAAGTCTAAATTTTGAAATAAAATTAAATTAAAAATCTAAGTATTTATATAATACATAAATTGGAAGATTTTCCAATAAAATAATTTATAACATCATGATCCCTCATTTTAAATTAATATACTTTCTAATATGAATTTCTATGGTGAATAATTTTGAGTGGCTTACTTGGGTTTATTGAATTTTAAGAATTAATGAAATTATTCATTTAGTTAATCATCAAATCATCTTATTAACTTTCTTTAAGTATTAGGATTTCAATAATTCTTTCTAGAAGTACAAAAGTAGGGCTAGACATTACAAGTACTAATTTTTTGATATTTAAGTATTAAACATTTTTAATTTTTTCTTTTTTTTTTATTCGGCTAAGTACTTAATAATGATTTTGAATGGATATCTACTACTATATTTTTAAACAGGAGTAGATATTGCAGATACTAATTTTTGATATTAAGTTATTTAACCTTTTTCATTATTTTTCATTTTTTTCTTTTTATTTTCTAAAATAACTTATTTTGGTGTTGAATATTTGTCTCTTACATCCTCATAATATACCAATCTAAAATTTGTTAAAAGTTTCATAATACCGTAAGTACACGCATTTAGGTGATTTAAGATTAATATAAAGACTTAATTTGCATTAATCATAAAGTCAATATTCCTTTATAAATTGTCAAGTTCTTAAATGAATTTTACAAATTTACTTATCTTAAATTACTTAATTTTTAAAATGAAAGGATTAGTTGTTATATTGTAACTAGTAACTATTTCATTAGAAAATTTTTGCAAGCTGTGTACTGTTAAATACCTAAAAATATTCTTGGCGGATCATCAAGGTTGGAGCTTGTCACTTGAAGCCGATCGTTAGATGGAATGTATTTGCTAGTACTCATATTGATATTATGAAGGACATCTGGTTGCTGGATAGATGACTTGAGAAATGGCCTGCCACTTGCAATTTGACTGATTTACGAGACAAAAAGGTGTGTATTCTTCTTGATGATGAGAAAAATTGGGATATGACGGTTTTAAGAACTTATTTTTCTGAAGACATGATAAGACATGATAAGACTTATTGTGAATACTCCTATATCTATTGAAAAAGAAGAAGATGAGTTGGAGATGATCATTTCAAATTCTGGCAAATCGATTACTGCTTTGGTGTATGAAGCTAATTCCTCTATCCAGCAAAACAACTTGATTGATTTGAAGTGGATGAAAAAATTGAAAATCTCTATCAGGGAATATCTATTTTGGTGGAGATTACTTAATAATGCATTGCCTATTAATGAATGGTTGTATAAGAGAAAGCTGCAAGAGAATCTCTGCTGTCCGAGAGGATGTAATGCAATTGAAGATTCAGAACATATTTCCATTCAATGCACTAAATTATATGTTGTTTTAGACTTGCTGAGACGATGGGGGATTAATTTACCTAAGTTCCATAGCTTATCCCAATGTCATGAAGACTTGAAGGAAGGAATTGGATTGAAGCCATGCCTTGCTAGAATCTATATTGCTGCTGTCTATCAAAACTGGAAATCCAGAAATTTTGTTAAACATGGTAAACCATGTCCTGTTGCTTTGATTGTTGCTGCTAAAATTCTTTCATCCAATTCATTTTTGCACATGTTTCCAATTGAAAAGAGCTGGGATATTAATCAACAAGAGCTGTTGAATACTTGGTGTCCCGCACTTAAAGATTGGATCAAGCTTAATGTGGATGCTGCTTTAACAAAGTCCAATATGGCGGGCATAGCAGGCGTGTTAAGAGATTGCTAAGGCAGATTTCTTTGTACTTATGGGAAGCAAGTTGTTCATTGGGACGTTGCATACTTGGAGTTGGTAGCTATACTTAATTTCAAAATTTTTTTAAAGCATTGGATGTCGGTCAACATTGGGATTATTATTGAAGGAGATAATGTGAATATCATAAAGTTTCTTCAGAATTCCATGAAGATGTCTCCTCGAATAAGAAGAAGCAAATATTGGATATTTCTTTTCTTGAAATGTTTAAGAATGTTATTTTTCATTTTGTACCTAGAAAATGTAATAATGTGGCTGATTTTTGTTTACATCATGCCATATTGGGGGATTACTATTGGGATCCTTTTTTGGGTAGTGAACTTCCATCAACATTTGTTTAGTTGATTAGGAAGGATTGTGATAGGCTTCTTGTTTCCTAGTTGATTGTATCTTCTTCTTTTTTGTTGATTAATGCAATTTGCTAAGCTTAAAAAAAAAACCTAAAAATATTCCCTTTAACATTTTTCAAAAGTTATAACTAAAACAAAAAGTAAAATAATAATACAAATAATAAAGAAAAATTTAGAGAAATTTTAATTTCATTAATTTTTTTCAAATTACCAATTTATTCCAGAAAAAAAATAGGTAGGAAATTACAAAAATTACAATTTCAATAATACTAGAAATTACAAAAATTGATAATAAAGAGTAGAGACAAAATAAGTAAAACTAGGAAATTAAAATAAAAAAGTACAAACAATATAAAATAATAAAAATTAAAAATTACGAGGTTATTAGTAGAGCTCTCCCTCCCATCGTCTTTGTCTCCTTCTTCTTCTTTTTCTTGTTTTGATATTAAGGGTTTTGCTCCTATTCCAGGGTACATTGCAAAGAGGGGTGCGCTAGGAAAGAAGTTCCACTGATCGTGGGAGATCACTCCCAGCTCTTAAATATGCTTTTATCAAGCCTACGTTGTAGTCAGCTTAATATTGGTACTATTGTTGTTGTTAGAGCATCATGTGGTCGTACTGTCTATACATCCTGTATTCTAGCCTAATTAACTATTGCTAGGGTGATCAGCAGAAACCCCGATCTGATCCACTCTATCTCGGAGGTCTGCCACCTGATATACTAGCATCCTAAGATCTCTACCTAGTTGTTGCGTGGGTTGGGTCGCATGGCAAGATCCCCTGCCACCCTTTAATATTGTGATTTTGAAAGACAATCTTAAATATAGTAAGGGCATAAGTAGGTATAGCTTGCTCCTACACTAGGTTTCCATCTGAAAGTTCGATAAGGATTTTAAGCATAAGTGAACTTGTCCCTAGGCACACTGATATGAAAGCAATACTATCTCTTAATGCAAAATCTAATAAACTTTTCAAGAATTACAATAATGGTGAAGACAATTTAATCAACACAACGTATTAATAACCACAGATTTACAATATACAATTATTATAGAAATAAATCTATCATGAAATCTTAGCAAATTAAAAAGTGCGGAAAAGTAAAATGTGTAAAATAAGAAATTAGAACAAACACACCAGAAATTTATAGTGTTTTGGTCAATCCATAACTTACTTCTACTCACCGGAGGCCTCTTCTCAGAGTATTGCACTGTCACTATAATCCCTCTCCTTTAGCCCCCACAACTAGGTGGAGAAACCCTTACAAAATCTCTTCCACCAACCCAGTGCGGCAGAGGACTGTAATACTTTTCACCCTCCTGGTGAGGCAGAGAACCTTGAATCATTTTCACCCTCTTAGTGAGGCAGAGAATATTGTAATCACTTTCACCTTCCCCGGTGCGGCGGAGTAGCCGGGTCCTTTGCCACCAAAAAGATCTTCTTCCCCAAAACTTCCCTCAAGAAAACCTTTGACACATGGAGGAACTCTGGTGCAAGTTCACCGGAGCAATCGTGTGAACCTCTCTCACACTCTCTTGAAACCCACAAGGATCTACTCCCTCTCTTAAACTCGACCCTTTCTCTCCCTAGCTCAAGGCTCTCTCTTCAAGCTTTCAGTAGGAACAACTTAATGAATGACAAAAAGACTCTTACAAAGTCTTATGAGAAAGCTTAAATAGAGGGCTTCAAGAAATCCAAGAAATTTAATTATGTCATTTCTAATCGTCCAGTACGATCTTATATCATACAGTACTATTAGTTCAATATATTCCTGTTAGTACTGTATGAAGAGTAATAAGCTTTATGATCATTTTAGGTATTTGAGCTAATCGTCCAGTACGATTAAAACAATCAAATTGGATTATTGTCCTGCATGATTGGGGACGATAATACAGGGACGATAAATTATCGTCCCCTGTAGGAATCAGGTTGTACAATACGATTTATACAATCGCACAGTACGATATCACTGGACAAATTAATTCAAATTTGGTTTTTAATTACAGGATTAATTTAAATAAGATTTGATAACATCGTACAGTACGATTAGTACATAATTTTCATTTCAAAATATTTCTTAAATAATGATTGGCGGTTAAATCCATGATTTTAACTGATTATCCTATACGATAAAGATCATATAGTACGATTAGTTCAAATAGCATTAATTATCATAATTAGACAATTTAATAATTATTTTTGAGTAACTGATCGTATAATACAATGCATATCATATAGTACGATTAGTTCAAAGAATTTCTCTTCTGATTTTTTCTCACTACCTCATTCCTTTGAGTGTGTGTGCATATTATGCTAATATACACTCTTACAGGATTTGACTCAAGAAATAGAGAAATACATTAATGATTTTTACAGGCTCTTTCAGCCTGCCCTATTTTACATAATCTTGAGCCTTGAATCTTCATTGGCTGATGCATGATGTACCTGAAATATTAGTACACAACAACAAATATGCAGTATAACCACTAGGAGACAAAGATACAATCAATAATATTTATTATCATCAAAATCATAAATTCGGAAGCTCGAGTTACAACTCCTACTACCCCAACTTGTTCACAAAGTTCACACATTAAGCTGGGATGTCCTAGCCCTATAGAAGTTGACCTTTTAAGCATATATTAAGTTGGCCTCCTAAGATAGCCTGTTCTTTGGTTACCTTACTAATGTTTTTGCTTGGCATTAACTTAACATATATGAAGTAATGCCAAGCCTTCGATTTTTTTGGTGAGGGTGGAATAGAAAAATTAATTATTTTGTCCTCTCTCCTCTTCCATTGGGCATTCAAATTCCTCCAAATAAGGAACCTAATAATCTCCTCGTAGTCTATGGCAGTGGTGCCGAAATTTAAATACTTGTCCCAATCATATATGAAATTAGGGTTTTGATAGATTTGGTTAATGGCAATGGGAGTGAAAGGAACCCACTTACCTCAGACGAAGATGCACTCATTTTTGTGCTACTTTGTGTTGAAGAAGAATTCCTAGACAATAACATGTTGGCAGGGCGAGGCTGCATGACAAGGAAGTCTCAATTGTGATATATAATTTTACCCTAGTTAATCCTCTCATGATTATCGAATCCTCTCTCAGGAATGATGGACCTTTCTACCATGTTTTTAAATTGTTCGTCGGTTGTCGCACTTACGGACATACAAGCTTCGTAGGAGGTGGAGCCTCCCCTCTTCCTAACAATGGTTAGCTTTGGGGCTATCTCTAACCTAGGAATTCTAAATCGAGGATCTAAGAAAAATGACTTTTCAAGTTTCTAGAACACAAGGGAACAAGAATGCAGATGAACATTATGTTTCAGCCTCAATCCCCTTTATAATATGGATAATGCTGCGATGCTAACTTGTGTAGTGTTGCGATGCTCAGTAAATTTGGGTCAACCTAGATAAAGGCTTAATGATGTTGGGGATAGATGGCGCTGGTACGCTACCCTTAGAAATTTGAATAGCAGGCTTTTTGATTGACAGATCGCCATGATGCTTAACATGTGGTAGAACTGTGATGCTCTAAGAGACCGATGCCTCGGCAGTCCATCTACCCTATTTAAGATTTCGTCAAGCACTGCATTGCTCAATCCGGTAAAATGATTGGAGTGCTTAATGCTGTGTCGCTAAAGGGGTCACGCTATGACGCTTCGAAGGGAGAGTTGGTGCTGCGTCATTGGATTACTCCAGTCCTTTTGCTCAATCGATCAAATTAAAAAAAAATTGTAGTTGATTTTAGCATATGATATTTATTGATTTAGAAAAAGCATATGATAAAGTTCGAAAAGAAGTGCTATGGAGAGTTCTTGAAAAGAAAGGAGTTAATAATGCTTATATTCAAATCATTAAAGATATGTATGTAGGAGCTATTACTTGTGTTCAAACACAAGGTGGTTTGACCAAGTATTTTCCTATTTCGGTTGGGTTACATCAAGGATCAGCCTTAAGCCCATATCTTTTTGCTTTAGTCATGGATGTTCTCACTAGACATTTGCAAGAGGATGTACCTTGGTGTATGGTTTTTGCTGATGATATTCTTCTTGTTGATAAGATTAGAGAGGGAGTTGAAGGTAAACTTGAATTATGGAGGTCAACCTTAGAGTCTAAAGGTTTTCGCTTGAGTAGATCTAAAACGGAATATATGAAGTGTAATTTTAGTAGTAATAGACCTAGTGAGGAGATTGTGACTTTGGGCGATCAAGTCATTAATAAGAGTATACGTTTTAAATATCTTGGATCTATTGTTCAGAGTGATGGTGAAATAGATGGGGATATTATCAGCAGAATTCAAGTTGGATTGTTGAAGTAGAGGAATGCATCGGGCTTATTATGTGATAGAAATGTACCCCACAAACTTAAGGGAAAATTCTATAAGATGGTAGTGAGGCCTGCAATGCTTTATGGTGCCGAATGTTGGCCATTAAAAGAGAAGCATCTAAGTTAAGTGTGGCAGAGATGAGGATGCTCAGGTGGATGAGTGGCTTTACCCTTAGAGATAGGATATGAAATGAGCATATACATGAAAAGGTTGGAGTAGCTCTAGTAGAAGATAAGATTAGAGAGAGTCTCCTTAGATGGTTTGGTCACATAAAAAGGCGGCCTTCCGATGACCCAGTTAGGAGAGTAGAGGTATTAGATTTGACTTGTGTTAAGAAAGGTAGGGGTAGACCTAGAAAGACTTGGTTAGAAAATATTAGAAATGACCTTTCTTTATTAGATTTAAACAAGAATTTGACTTTTAATAGGACACAATGGAGAAAAAGGATTCATGTAGCCGACCCCACGTAGTGGGATAAAGGCTTGATGTTGTTGTTGTATGTTGTTGATGCTTTAGGGGATGGCACTACGACATTAGGCTGAATTTTCCAAATAAATTTCTTACTCCCAAAATCAGCTAGAATATACACACATGGATACAATTATACCTAAATAAACCACCAGAATTTCTAAACTAAACAAAACTCCAATCACTCACAACCTATCAACAAACATAGAATCAATTCAGTTGCCTCTCAAGTAATTGTAAGTTTATAGTCTTCAAGAAAACTGTGTTACAATCTTATTTAAGATGAGTCAGCTCAACAGACCTTCTAAGGCGATCAACATCTCCTCTTGAATAGGTTTTCAACTTTTGACCATTGATTTTAAAAATCTGGGTTGTTTTATGGTCTCAATTGTCAACCACTCCATATGAGTAAACTTTAACTATAGTGAATGATCCTGACTACTTAGATTTTAATTTTTCTAAAAATAACTTCAATTTTAAATTATACAACAAAACTTCTTGTTCAGGCTCAAATTCCTTCCTAATAAGCTTACGATCATGCCATTTCTTAATTTGCTCCTTATATATTTTTGTATTCTCATAAGCTTTATGTCTAAATTCATCCAATTACATCATTTCTCTCTTTAGCATTATTCAAATTATAATTTAATTCTTTCACAGCTCAGAGTGCTTTATTCTCTAGTTTCAAAGGTAAATGATATGCTTTTTTTAAAAATAATCTATAAGATGATATTCCAATATGTGTCTTAAATTCATACCTATAACCCAAAGTGCATCATTTAACTTCAAAGCCCAATCCTTCCTATTAAGAATTATAATTTTTTTTCAAATTTCTTTTAATCTCCCTCTTATTTATTTCAGTCTGGCCTTTAGTTTGGGGATGATAAACAATTAAAATTCTATGTTTAATATCATATTTAAGAATAATATCTCTATTCTTTTATTACAAAACTCCCCCCATCTCTAATAATCACTTTAGGTATTTCAAATTTAGAAAAAAATATTTTTCTTAAGAAATTTATTTATTGCCTGAGCATCTATTTTGGGAGTTGCTATTCCTTCAATGCACTTGGAGACATAATTGACTACTATCAAACTATATTTATTTTCAAAAGGTTGCACAAATTGTCCCATAAAATCTAGTCCTCAAATATAATAAATTTTGATTTCTAATATCATACTAAGAGATATTCATTTTTTTGGTTATATTACTTATCCTCTGACAATGATCACATTTTTTTACATATTCATTTACATCCTTAAATATAGTAGGCCAATAAAATTCAGTGTGTAAGATCTTAGAAATAATTCTAAAACCTTCGAAATGACCTCATACTCAGAATCATGACAATGCCTAACAATTGATTCTATTTCTTTTTTTGGGATACATCTCCTAATGATTTGGTTCTTACACCTAAACAAGAGCGGCTCATACCAAAAATAGAATTTAGCATCATGCATAAATTTATTCCTTTGAGTATAAGATATGTTAGTAGGAATAACCACACTAATAATGTAGCTCATAATATCAGCATATCAGATAAATGCACAACAAACAAATGCTGCATCAAATTTTTGTAACGAAAGAATTCACCTCACCAATTTAGGATCTTTCTTTGTCTTAAAAAAATTAATAGTAGAATAATGCGTGTGCACTAGAACAAAGGTGTCAATTACATAAGATATAAACTTGTTAAAAACAAGGACTATGGCTAATAGTTCTTCTATAGTGTTTGTGTAGTTAAATTTAGCTGAGTTTAGGGGTTTGGTGTCATTATAAATGGGATGAATTTTTTTTTCCTTTTTCCTAACACAATACTTACAACATAATCACTAGCATCACATATAATTTCAAAATACATTATCCAATCAGGTGTAATAATAGTACATTTTATCCAATCAGGTGTAATAATATCATGTACTATGATTAAGTGATGTTTGAAAATGTTAAAAGCTTTTAGGCATTCTTCATTAAAGTAAAAAGGGACATCTTTTTTATGTGACATAATTATTTTGAAATTTTAGAAAAATTCTTAATGAATCTTTTATAAAATCTAGCATGGCCTAAAAATGGTTTTCAATCCCTTGGACTTTTAGCTCTATCTATTTTTAAACCCTTCTCAAAATTTTTTTGGCCTAGGCTAATACATTTTATTACCATAAATTGACATTTCTCTCAATTTAGCTTCAAATTTATTTCAACACATCTTTTTAAAACCAGAGTAAAATGTACTAAGAGAGAATCAAAAGTGGTACCAAATATAGAGAAATCGTCGATGAAAAATCTCAATGCAATGTTCAGTTAATTACAAAAATATTAAGATTATACATCTTTGAAAAGAGTCTCATAAGGACTAGTAAATGTGGTTTTATCCTGGTCTTCTAGTGTTATAGAAATATGATGGTATTCTGAATAATAATCTAGGAAGTGATAAAGAGGATGTCCTGTTAATCTATCCAACATCTGGTCAAGAAAAGATAGAGAAAAATGGTCATTCATTGTTGTTTTCTTCAACTTTATATAGTCTATATAAATTTTCCAGCCTATAACTGCCCTTGTGGTATCAATTTGTTCTTTTTATTAACTATTACAGTCAAACCACCCTTCTTAAGAACACAATGAATCGGGCTAACCCATGCACTATTTAAGATAGGGTAAATAATTCCTGCATATAACTACTTGAGTATCTCATTTTCAATACTTTCATAATAGGCTTCAGCCTTCATTGGGGATCGACTTTAGGGTAAGAATTTTCTCTATCAAAATTTTGTGTATACATAATGATGGACTAATTTTGATGAGGACATCGTCAGAGATTTCGACACACGTTTCACATCATATTCCCTTAACATTTGCTATGGTTCAACAAAAAGCTCTCTTACACTCACTAAGAAACCTAATCAACTTATCCTTTTGTTGTTCTTCTAATTCAACATATATGATAACATTTAAAGTTGATTCTTTTCATAAAAGGCATACTTTAAATGGGTAGGCAAGGCTTTTAGATCTAAAAAGGTGCCTCTAGAATTGAAGGTTTCAAAGGTTTACCTAGGTATAAGGTATTAAGCACTTCAAACCTATCCCTAAAAATCCTAAGAGCATCACCAATCAATTGAACAAAATGTTTACCTCCCTCTTCACTAGCTTTATCACACAATGGAATCTCCAAAGAACTATCTAACAACAAATCCTCCAAAGAATCTTACACATAATCATCAATTGTGTCTACTTTATGAAAACTCTCATTTTGGTCATTAGAAAACTTCATTAACTTTGAGATATTGAAGGTTACTTTCTAATTTTGTAGCTCATAGTCAATTCTCCTCTTTGCACATCTATCAGAGCCCTACTGGTAGTTAGGAAAGGTTTATCTAAAACAATAAGCATGTCCTTATCTTCTTCCATATCTAAGACAATGAAATCCATAGGGAAGATAAACTTATCTACTATGGTACACAGATAGGACAATACAGATACAATACGATACGAACACAAAACACATCAATTATTGAAAGTATAAGATACAGACACGGGTTAAACATGGTATTATAATTTTTGTATTTTAAAAATAATGTATAAAATCGAGTAAGTGTAATTAAAAAAAAAATTAAAAACAATAAGTCATTTAACTAGAATTTGTGTTTAAAATGATTAATATAAGGATGTCGAGAGTTGGGTATTAATGCCGTGTCGGGCTTAACAATGTTATCAAGAGTTGGACATTGATGTTATGTAGTAAGTATTGGACGTTGATGTCAAGTGGGCATTTATCATCGATATTGAATGAGCGTTGGTCGTCGTGTTGGATAAAGATGAGCTATCAAGTTGTGTGTGTAGAAATTCTTAGCATCGAGCATGAATGTCAAGACAATGTCAAACTTTGATATTTAGATGATTTGAAATATTGATGTTGTAACGAAGTCAAATATCAATGTTGAGATGACATCAGGTACTTGTGAAACCAAAGTCGCAACCAGCCAAAGAGAAATGAAAATGAGAATATTCGATGAATGGATATTGAGTGCGGGTGATTGATTTTGTGTTGTGAAGAGAAAATAAGAAATTTAGTTTATATTTAAGATAAATAAAAATTTTAAATATAAGAAGTTATATTAAAAATCATGAAATATTTAAAACACGCGTGTCCAATTTGTATTTAATATATTTTTAATCAGACACGTTTTTAGCCTATCTGACACATGTTAGAGGTGTGTCAGATGTGTATTATGTCGGATATGTGTCTCGGGCACTGCACGGCTTTTTGAACAGAAGTGTCTGTGCATCATAGCTTATCTATCTTGGCTAGCATATCTTATATTATCTCCTTATGAGAGTTAAATGAATAGTTTGCTATTGAAGGGTAACAGTGGTAGGTTGGGCTTTTCTCCTGGATCAAGTTTTCTGAATATGATCAAGGGCATTAAATTGGTATGGGCTCCTATATCACATAGTGTTCTACCACATAATTGATCCCCTATATCCATAGGAATGGTAAAACTATTAGGGTCGTTAAGCTTTTATGGGCAGAATTGCACTACATTCCTTAGTTATCGCTACGGTCTCAAAAGCTCTTAATTTACTTTTTATTCTAAGGATATCTTTCATGTACTTAGCTTATGTGGCCATTTATTATAAGGTTTATGTAAATGGAATGTTAATAGTCAAAGTTTTAATGATTTTCAAAATCCTTGAAAACTACTTATACAAATTCTGTTTCAGGAATCTTTGGGGAAATTGTGGTGTGGCCTTTCAACTATGCTTCCTATAGGTTTATCTACTTCTTTTACATGTTGAGGTGGTTCCTTAGGTCTGGCTACTTCTACTTGCTACTTCTACTTGTTCTTTTATCGTGGCCTTCTCCTCAGATTGAGCCTTTCTTCTAGTCACATTTTCTAAATCTTTCCCACTCAATTGAATTATTTTGTACCATTTTTTATCTTTTTTCAGGTTTAATTTCAATATTATTAGGTAAAATTTCTTTGGGTCTATTAGTTAAAGATCCAACTTGCTGTCCTAATTGATTTTCAACATTCTTAATGAAAGCAGGTTAACTTTCAAATACATGCCCATTTGCAAAATTAATTCTGGTAATGAAGGCTTTTTTATCCTTAAGTTAGTTATTGGAGTTAAATTCGCGGGAATTAAACTTTTGGTTAACAAATTTTGAGGTTGGGGATTCCAGTGTCGTACTTGATTTGGTTGATTAGAGTTCAAATTAGTGTTATTATTTTGATTATTAATCCAATTAGAGTTTGTATGATTTGTCCAACATAGATTATAAGCATTGGAGTAGGTATTTTTGGTTTTGTTATTAATTGCATTAATTGATTCTACTCCAGACATTCGAGGTCATTAGAAATTCCACATATTTTTTCTAAGCTCACAGGTGAATTTTGATGTGAATTAATTTCAAGGTTATCTAATTTTCTAGAAATAGCAGTTACTTGAATAGTCAATATTGATAAAGCATCAAATTCATAAATGGTAGCTACTTTTCTAGGGTTGATTCGTTCTGAAGGCCATTAAAAATGTTTGTAGTCATTTTTTCAATCAAGAATAGGCCTTGTTAAAGGCCTTTGACATTAGAGAACTAAAGGAACATATTAGGTCATTATAAAAAGTTTGAATTATTAACCATTTAAAAAGCATGATGAAAGCTTTCCCTAAGCTTCTTCTTAATCTTTCCCACGATTCATAGATAGATTCACCTTTTTACTGGGTAAATGATGTGATCTCATTTCTAAGTTTGATACTTTTAGAAGGCGAGAAGTATTTGATTAATAATTTATGTGCAAGTTTGTTCCAAGTTGTTGTTAATCCTGGGGGCAATGAATTTAACCAAAATTTAGCTTTATTTTTAATAGAAAATGAAAAATAATTTAAGTCTAATAGCATCATAACTAATATCATTATAATTGAAGGTTACACAAATCTCTAGGTAACTAGCTTTGTGTATATTAGGGTCTTGTGGAGATGTCCCACAAACTACAAGTTTTGAACCATTTGAATTATGAAAGATTTCAATTCAAAATTATTAGCTTTTATGACAGGTCTATTGATATTTTGTTGAATACCTTCAACCATGCGTTGACTTATTTCCTAAGCTGTATAGTAGGTTGGTCATTTTCATGAAGTTTAAGCCATTTTTCACTCCTTTTCTAATTTTTAAAAATTTCTAATTTTTCATGAAGTTTTTTCAATTTGAGCATCCAAATTAAATTTTATCGATTGTTTAATATTATGCATGCAACACTAAGACACATAATAGAAAATATAAAACACTAAACATGAACAACCAAACAAATATCAAACAAGTGACAATTTAAGCAAGTAAAATAAAAATAAAACATTACTAGATTAAAAAAGCAATGGATTGATCAATATAAAATCCAAAGCTGGATAATAATTTGTCTTGTTGTGATTTCCTGAGTAATGATGCCCTAAACATGGCAGGACAGTGTTGCAGTTACTATCTAGCTTATGCGAATGTAGAATTTCATTCTTAAGCATACACACATAATTCAATTTGTAATGGAAGGTTAATTTGTCTACGGTGTAAGTTCTATTTTAACACAAGTGCGCATAACCTATCAAGTAATATAATGATGAAAAAAGAGTGTCGATCCCTTGAGGAATCGTCTAAAATTTATTCGACGTTCACTTTACTCTTGCCTTCTAGACTATTAAATTTATCTAGTTGAATGATTTAAAAAGGCTATATAGGTTAAAAGTAAAGAGCTTCATTTTGCATAAATGAAATTACTTGTTTTAGAAAATTTTGAACATATGACATGATTGTTTTAGAGAGTTTACTATTTAATGTTGCTATGGATTAGAGCAAATGTGCTATTAGACTTAAATCAACCAAGCATAGATAAAATAAAAATAACATGAAGATCCCAAACTCTAAACGCCATATGTCTATGCATGGCTGGACTACGTTCTAAATTCTAATTATTCTTCTAGTCCATCTGTCGATGCTTAAGATTACTTTATATTTTGAATTTATGTAAGGCCAATACATAAATCAACCAAGCATAGAGAAAATAAAAATAACATGTATATATAAAAAATATAAATCTACTCTAAGCAATGCATACCTTTCAAATCATTATAGATTTAGAGAATTTGTTTAAACACATGGAGGCGATGATACACATAACAAACACAAAAAATATTTTATTTCAATGAATACTAAACAAAATATAAAATGACCAGCACAAGATAACAAGATAAATAAATAAAACTAAGTTTAGAAATGACCCATAATTTGAATTATAACCCCTTAGCACTTCTCCACTTTGTTCCACTCCAATACAAAACTCTAGATACAAGAGCACAAGTTGCACTCTCACCAAGACAGCCCATACACTCACAAACATTTACATTCAATGAATTCATAATGTGCCAACCCTTTAAAAAGAGTTTAAAGCTACTATTTATAATTTTAAAAGTTAACTGAACGAGCATTGTGGTTCTAACTTGATTGCGCAGTGGCACTAACTTGATGGCGTTGCGACATTGCTAATCAGCCTCATCAGTTCAGCAGTAGTCACTCGGTTCACAGGTCCAACTGACTCCTGCTACGACACTGAGTGATTTGGCCCCACGACATTGACCGGGTAGCATTTTTGGTGCTAAGCGCTCCAGTAGAATTTTGTTAAGATCTACACTATGGTGTTGAAGATGTGGCGTTGCGGCACTAGTCCAATTTTCATAATTATTCTCTATTTTCCTACACAACACATAACAAACACAAAATAACATAATATATTAATTTGAAATAAAAAAAATTATCTTATGATCTTATCAATGCTATTATCTTCTTCTAATTTATCAAGTATTTAAGAGTGCAAAATGCACATAACTGCATCCCATCAGCTAAGAGGAACTCTACTCATTATTATATAGTGAAGAAATCAATATAGCTACAAAAACAGTTTAAGCTCTCTAATTCACCTAGCCCTTTGATAATCACATAGGACTCATTTGCCACCCACAGCTGTGGCACAAACTCTGTCACAATTGTGGCCACTTAGCATGTTAGAGAGGTCGCAACATTCTCATTATAGCCAAGGAGGAGAAACTAACCTCTACACCCATCTAATGTTAGATTTGCTAAGATTTGTCACTTTGCTCGCAAGTGTTAGCACTGCACCTATCTCAACTACAATGACAATGCCAATCACAACATAGATGCTCTTTCAGCTAGGGAGCCATCCAGCATTTATGAATAGCTAGCTATGATGCAACGACACAGACACGGCGACACGGTCACGATACAACACGGACACGGGACACCATTTTTTAAAAATATAGATCATGGGTGCGGCGCGGACACAACGTAATAATTTTTTTAATATAATATAAAAAATTAGAAATTAAGCTGACATCATATTAGAAATGACAAACAATAATAAATCAATGTAAAGATAACTTTTTTAACTTATAAAATAAAAATGTTTAGTGCAAAATGTCTATTACAACGACAAAAAATAGATGCAAAAATCATTTAGTACAACATGAAGGTTCAACTACTCAATAGAGGGAATGATAGAATTAGATTCAGAGGTTGGTCTTTGGCCTTCAATATCATCATTATTGAATATCATTGCTTCCAACTCTGGTTCATCTAGATAAAGATTTGCAACCTCCAATAATCCCATATCATTAAGGCACTTGAATCTATCTTCAGCAACATCCCACATCTTGTTATCACCTGTCATATAAAGTGGGGTTTTCCTTGATAGAAGATGAAGATTTGTATGCATATAAACTAAATCTTCCGCTCGTTGTGGAGTTATTTTATTTCTCTTCATTGATTGAATAAATGAGTATGTGCTCCAATTTCTCTCACAACAAGAAGATGATGATACTTGGCCAAGAAGTTTTATTATTATTGTTTGAAGAAGCGGTGCTGAAGCTCCATGAATCCACCACCACATTTTTGGATCCATCCTTCATCTATCAACCAAAGATTTTTGATCACCAAAATTCTCTAAATATCCAAAAAAATTTGCAAGTTCTATATTAATCTTTCTTCTATCCTTATTTGGGAAATATCATTTCAAGCATATTTTTCTCATATTTGAAACTTCTAAATCTTTTTGTGGTGAGACACGTTGAGGGTCTTCTTGAAGTCATTATTTACATGAATACCTTCAAATAATACAAAACATATAAAATTATTTATTCATTTACCAAGAAATTTTAAAATTAGTTTAAAAGATGAATGCGAATGTACCTTAGATTTAATGAATAAGCCAAACAATGCAGATGTGTGTTGTTTTTGCTCACCTATCCTCAAGATGGTATATACAATACTCCAAAAACTTGAGTCTTTCTCATGTGACTTTCTTTCATGTCTGTATGTAATTTCATTCTCTTTAGCTAACATAGAGTCCCACATCTCATAAATCAAATGTAGGCATAATTTATTTGTGTTAGTCTCTCTCAACATATCATAAATTGGATCAATGAAAGCTAAAATGTAATCCATATCATCCCACCACAATCATTTAAGATATTTTCTTTCACATACCTTGCCCTCCCAACGTCATATTCTCGATAACAAGACCACTTCTCACTAATCTTTATAGATTGAAGAGCATTTTTTATTTGTTTGAATCTTCTCAACATGATTATTATAGAGGCAAATTGAGTTTCAGCAACAACTAATATTCTCAAATGTGAGAAATTATTAAACATTAATAGTCTCATTGAATGGCTCATGATGAAATTTTTGATCAGAACAACCCCATCTGCAACTACTGTTATCCAATGACATTCAACATAGATGATTTTATTAGCCTCTGTATTCTTCGTTGTACAAATATTTTCAGAGAAAGATTTATAGTGTGCATAACACTTGGAGTCTAGAATATATGAGAATAAGTTTGCTCCACCAATAATCCTACAGTTTTACACATCGGTGCATTATCTGTAATAAACTGGACAACATTTGAAGGGACAATCATGACTATCACTTCTTTAATTAAATTGGCAATGAAATATTTATCCTTGTATCCTTCACAATTCACAGCTTTAATAAACATTGGGTACTATAACTATCATATAATTAATAAGTGCTCTTCTTTGAGGATCAGTCCAATCATCACACATCAAACTAACACTTTTTTTTTCACACTCCTTTCGTTGGTTGTAGTAATGTCTCAATATGTGCTCTTTTCCTTTTCAATAATTTTGATCTTATTGCATTATAGCCAGGTAGAACATAAGCTGCAAGATTGTTATTACATGCAAAAGTGAATGAATTTTTATAATAAGAATTTCTTGGAAGGTTGAAAGAAAGTCCCGCTAAAAAAATATTCTTGCAATTTCACCATCCAATTCCTCTCGTTGCTGCATGTTAAAAGTCTTCTCTAAAGAACTACTGACAATTCCTTTTCTTTTCTTTGATTCATATCATTCACTTCTAAATGATAATGAATGATAAACTCTACAGATGAGAAAGAAGTGTGGGATGAATCATGGGCTGATGACAAAGGTATCTCTTTAGGAAGTGTTCTTTTGATCATAGATTTAGCTTCATCAACTTGTATGTGCATTTCAATCAACTACGTCGTAGTAATCTTAAGACACATTCGAATTCCATGGTCAGCAATTTTAAGTAGATGTGCTTTCACCTTAGAATATAATCCTTTGTAGGTGCCACGACAATAATTGCATTTAAATTATACATTCCCTCCTTCAAAAGTTTTTCCTAACTTGGTAACATGAATCTATAATGGCTTATCAGTTTCTACAAACAACGCTTCTGAACCTTCACCTAATCCACTCCCACTATCAATAGAGCTCATTTTTCTTTTAAATACATTGGTTAAATGGAAGAAATAAAAGCTTAATAAAATCAAGATCAGTTATAACTCTCTTAACTTTTGTGAAGAACAACCGAACAACTTAGAAAATGATAGAAAATATAGGCACCATACACTTTAGTGATGGGGAAAATACCAATTTTGCAACAATCTAAACACAATCCATTAAAAAAAAATTTACTAACAATAATAGGGCATAACTATACATCGCCACCAAGAGGTTCTAGTGTTCTACTCATCATATCAGTTCAAAATAAAATCTTGGGCAACAAATGAGTCTCCAGCAAATGCAATTAGAGAGTAAACATCATCAAAGAAAACTCCAACAAATGATTTAGGTATTTTTAAATATTCTCATCAGAATACTTTCAGGAAAAAAAATCAGGAATTTGCCTCATATAGTGATAATTGGCAAGCTGTTGACCTCTTGTTTTGTTAATTATATGCAAGACACATTATCAAGCTTGCAATGGCCCACAAACTCAAACTCTATTGGCATTCAAAGATCATTATTAACACAGCATGTCAACAAATATAATATATGAATTTAGCTGCTATACCTTAAAAGTGAGCACAAAATATACATCTTTCATAAAACTAGGGCAACAAATGACTCTCTTGCAAATGTCATTAGAGAGTAATCATCATAAAAAAAAACTCCAACAAATGATTAAGGTATTTTTAAATCTTCTCATTAGAATTCTTTCAGAAAAAAAATCAAAATCATTTTAATACTTTCAACATCCAAAACCCAAAACAATCAAAATATTTTTAGAAAAAATTAAAAAAACTTAAGACACATACTTGCTAGCGGTGCGACGAAGATGAAAGAACGGGAAGCCTTGGTTGCGCGCCGAAATGTCGAAGAAGGAAGTTTGCTCGTAGTGCGATGAAAGAAATAAGAATAGGGAAGCCTCGGTTGTACGTGGAAATGACGAAGGAACGAACCTTGGTCGCTGAAACATTGAAGGAAAGACTTGCTCGTGTGGAAACAACGAAGGAAGGGAGACCAGTTGCCTTGGCTGCTCGCCTCACTCGCCCTAAATGAAACGACCGCAATTTGGATTGTGAAAAGGTAGGGCTTCGGGTGTTATACAGTGATATATATTAAGTTTTTTTAATTATTAAATAATCGGACGACATGCATGTCTGATTTATTTATTTATTTTTTAAATGTGACACGTCTTAGACGTGTCCGACACATGTCCATGGCGTGTCGTGCACGTGTCCGTGTCCATCAAGCGTCCGACACTGCATTTCTTCTTTAGACGGAGTGTCGGTGCATCATAGATGGCTAGTCAACGTTGGTTCTACCTTGCAAGTTGACTTTTGACCCCATTCAACTCTTCAATTCACAATAATACCAAGGTAACCAGCAAGTTTCCCTTACAAATAACCAAGCAATACCTATTTCTCACATTGAACTTGGCATCCTTCCCACTCCAATTAGTAAGCTTGTTCTATCACTTCTCATTTATATTGCTCTTCTGTCTCACAACTTGTTCACAAACTATCAACTGATAATTCCTGATTCAATGGTTTTGATGCCTTTAGAAACACAATCAAGGAATCGATGACCAATCTTCCTCTTCACAAAGGCTTATGCAATAAAGTATTATGATATTCAGCCATCGCCCAAGCCTCCAGCACAACAATGGTCGAGCCACTACCACCCATCTATTCCCTACAGCTCGTTGGCAGCACCTTGGCCATCTATGAACATTCCATTCTCTCCACTTTGGCTAAATTAATTGTTTCTCAAGGCATCTCCTCAAAATAGTTTTCATGCAACTCATGTCATTTAGTGAATAGCCACACGATGCTTTTTTTCGTAACTTCCTCTAGTTATTCCCCTTGAAGTTATTCACTTTGATGCATGAGAAAAATTCCCACTTCTCTCTATCCAAGGCTATAAATATTGTATTTCCTTTCTAGATGATTTTTCTTACTAGTGATGGGATTTTCAGTTCATTTAAATTTTTTAATGACTACTTATTTTCTTAAATTTCAAGCTCCTAACTGAAATCAATTCAATGCTTCGATCATAATTTTTGGATGGAGGTTAACACTTTAATACCAACCTGAAAACATCTTCATATAATATGGCATCATCGACCAAACTGCTTGTCATCACACAAACCCCTGAGCAAAATGTAGTAGAACAAAAACAACAAAAATTGCTCAAACCCTCCTATATATAGCCACCTAACTCATTCCTTTTTGCTTGACACATACTAAGAGTTGTCCGTCTAATTAACTGGCTACCATCCCTCAATACATAAAATATCTCTTCTTATTTACTACAGCACAATAAGGAGAGCCCAACTACTTGCACCTTTAAACTTTCAGAAGCTTGTGCTTTTAGAAAAATTATGCTATCCTTGCTTATAACCATACCCCTCATTCCTTTTGGTTTGACACCTACTATAGTGAAGAATGCATCAGGGTTTGTTGTGTGAAAAAAAAATACCTGTCAAACTTAAGGAAAAATTCTACAAGATGGTGGTGAGACCTGTAATGCTTTATAACGCAGAATGTTGGCCATTAAAAGAGATGCATAATATTTAAATTAAGTGTTGCAGAGATGAGGATTCTTTGGTGGATGAGCGGCTTTACTCGTAGAGATAGGATACAAAACGAGCATATAAGTGAGAAAGTTAGAGTAGGTCCGGTGGAAGATATGATTAGTCACATTAGATGGTTTAGTCACATAAAACAACGACCTTCCAATGACCTGATTAGGAGAGTAGATATATTAGATTTGGCTTATATTAAGAAAGATAGAGGTAGCCTAAAAAGGCTTGTTTAGAAAATATTATAAATGACTTTTCTTTATTAGATTTAAATGAGAATTTGACTTTTAACATGAGGCAATGGAGAAAAGGATTCATGTAGCTGATCTCACGTGGTGGGATAAAGGCTTGATGTTATTGTTGTTGTATTTTAATTATTTTTTATTCTTCGCATCTGTTTATTAGGACGGACTAGTTTGTGCTAAAAGAAGCAAGTATGACAAAGTCTTCATCAAGAAATGGGTGTCTTACTCAAAGGAGACAATGCCCATGCGGTGTTGAACCATGTTTTGTTAGGGTTGAAGTAGATGAAGATGATTTGTCATCAGATCCTTTAGTAGAGGCCAGCATACCTGAAGGACCATCTCAATTCTCTTCGGAAATAATGTCAGTTGATAGCCCGCCTCATGTAGGCCGGTCCTTCCGAACTGATGATGAGGCTCAGGATTACTACAAGAATTTTGCTAGAAAGAATGGTTTTGCTATTCGCCGGGAGAGGTCAAAGGGAAATCCAGCTCATCCTTTAGGAGTTTACAAGCGTGAGCTTGTCTGCCATCGTGCTGGCCAATCATTACCAAGGAAGACAGCCGAGCTCAAACGGCAAAGAAATAAAAAATCGTCACGTTGTAAGTGTGAGGCCCAGATGATTATAAAGAAGAATGTCTCGAAAGGTATATCTCGATGGGTGGTTATCCATTTTAGCAATGTGCATAATCATGAACTCTTGGATAGCGAGGAAGTACGCCATCTTCCTGCTTATCGGAATATATCTTCAGTTGATCGTGAGAATATATTATCCCTTGCAAAGCGGGGTTTTACTGTGAATCATATAATGAGGGCACTCGAGACAGAGAAAAGAGTAAAGCCTGGTCAGTTAACTTTTACAGAGAGGGATCTTCGCAATTTTCTTCAGGCTTCTAAGAACATTAATAAAGAAAATGAGGGAGCTGAACTTCTTAAGGCCTGCAAGGCTTTGAAGGACAAGCATCTAGATTTTCGGTTTGAGTTCACATTGGATGAAAGTGACCGTGTTGAGCACATTGCTTGGTCATATCCAGATTCAATTCAAGCTTACAGGTTGTTTGGAGATATTGTGGTATTTGACACTAGTTATAATTTGTATGCATATGATCGACTGCTTGGAGTTTGGTTTGGATTAGACAACTATGGAAATGCCATATTTTTTGGCTGTGTTCTGCTGCAAGATGCTAAACCCCATTCACATAGATGGGCTTTGCAGGTTTGTTTGCTCTTTGGAAAATTTCTCTCTTTTTTCCTCTGGTGTCCATTGTGGGGTCAGAGATGTTAATCTTTCTTCTCTTTAGTCATTTGTTAGATTGATGGATGGGAAGTTCCCACGAACGGTGCTGACAGATCTGGACATGGGGATAAAAGATGCTATGATGAGTGAGCTACCAAGTGCAAAGCATGTGTTTGCAATATGGCATCTTACATCGAAATTATCAAGCTGGTTTTCTGCGTTGCTTGGTTCCCAGTTTGAGAAGTTCGTGTCAGAGTTTCTAAGAGTGTGCAATTTGGATAGCATTGTGGAATTTGAGCTTCAGTGGAATCAGATGGTTTTAGATTTTGGACTCGACTCTGATAGACATATAGCTATACTCTCGTTTCATAGGGAGTATTGGGCTTTGCCATATTTGCGTGGTTGTTTCTTAGGAGGATTAATGAGAAGTGGTCTTCCTTCTTCAATCAAATCATTCTTCAAAGGACCCCTGAACTCTCAAACGCGTCTCAAGGATTTCTTCGAGCAGGTAACTCTTTCATGCTATAATGGTTTTATGCTTGGTGGCTCTTATTGCGTCATCAGAGTGGTTGCATCTCATGTATCAATATCATGCTGCATTGATGCATAAAGTTTTTTAATTAGTAGATGGAAGTAGTAATTTCTTATCGTTGGTCTGATAGTATCATATGAAATATTTCAAGCATGTCATGTTTTGTTGTCGGTAACTTTAGAAAATTATGGAGAAGCTACAGCACGCATGTTGAAGATAAATTGCACACAACTAAAGCTAATTGTGTAGGTTGGGATTGCCATTGATTTCCTAAACCAAGCTGGAGAAGAAGCTACACTGCGTCAGAACTACCAAAATATCAAGAGTAAAACTTGCATGCCAATCGAGGAACAAGCATTGCACATTCTCACACCTTACGCCTTTGACATGTTTCAGAGAGAAGTTATAGAATCAATGCAATATGCAGTTTATGAAACAGCAAGAGAGAATTATCTTGTTCGCCATCGATTGATGGTCGATGGAGGACACATCGTAAGGTGCATCCAACCCGAAGATGAAATTCAGTGCAGCTGCCAAGAATTCGAGTCATCAGGAATTCTTTGTAGACACACACTTCGTGTGTTCTCATTGAAGAATTATTTCATGCTTCCTAACAGGTATCTTTTGATTCGATGGCGTCGAGAAAGTTCTTTGTTTCCTAGAAGCTCGGGCTACAAGTTCCGCTCGCAAGCATTGCGTTCTCTTGCGTCAATCATAATTCAAGAATCATCTATAACTAAGGATCGGTTTGATTATGTGCAGTGGCACATGAGCAAGCTTCTTACTCATGTGCGAGACATGCCCACAGTTGATGAAACAAGCTTAGATATGGAGCCAAGCTCAGTATATGATGCGGCAGCCAACTTTGTACCAAAACGGACAACAGCCAGGGGTACGCCTAAGAAGTTGAAAGATGTTGCCCAAGCCGAAGTTGAAGTGAACTTCGATATGGCGGAATCATAGGCATTGCTCAACAAATGCTGCATGTCTTGCATACCACAAAATTCCTTATGCATTTACCTAATACTTATATTTTATATTTATTTATATATTATTTTATATCTAAATCACATTGAAATATGTGTATTAAAAATATTTTTTTATTTAAAATAAAAATTCATAATATTTTTGTTGTGATTTAGAGATTTGAGTGTTGTATGAGTAAATATAAAAATTTTGATGTATAAATAGCTAAGAATTTTTTAGTATGGGTAGATCCTCTTTTATTTTTAATTAAATGCTTTATCTAATTATGTTATTGCAACTATTTTATTGAGGATTTTGTTTGATGTTGTTCGCAGGAAGCTGTTCCAAATGATTTAGGAGCTGTGACCATTGATGTTTCCACCAGTAAGATCTAAGATGATAATATTTTGAAATTCTAACCTCAATTATTTTTTTTTTTGTTGATATTTATATGCAGACCTTAAAATTCCTTATTTATAAAATTATTCCCCAAAGATTTAAAATGAATTAACAAATTTTTGTAGTTGTAAGTAACACAAATAACTAGAAATTTGGATGGAAGTATCATAAATAGAAATATATGAGTGTTAGCTTTGATGCACATATAATTGCTCTTTATTATTAATATTTTATAAGTTTTTCTCATTTCAGATAGATGACTCGACTGTTCCGTCTGAATTCCTATCCACTCAACTCTTTGGATATCCATTTTGTTGTAGAATCAAAGTAGGAAAGCGTAAAAGCAGAGGGAATAACTGTGCATCAAGCAATCAATATAAATCACTTTTTTCAATTTAAGAACTTTATTCTGTGCAAAGGCTATCTACCCCATTTTGTAATAAAAAAATGGTTGGAGAGAAAGTTGAAGGGTAAATAGTCTAAGCATATAACTATGATAGGATGGAGATGATACTTAAATCTATGTAATGTAATAAGCTGCAAGATTTATGTTGCATTAGTTCTCTCTTGTTTAAGAACTCGGCTTGAGTTCAAAAAATTAATCCGGACTATCATGTAAGGCATAAGCATTAATATTTGAGATATTGAGGTCGGCTAGAAAAAGGGGCTTCATTATGTAGGCGTTGTCCTTGATTCTTTTTGTTATGTCAAATGGTTTGAGCTTTGAGGGTTTTAGCTTGGAGCACACGCCAGTCGGGAACTTTACTTTGAGAAAATGGCTCATAACTTAATCCCCAACATTGAATCTTACTATGAAAGTGGAGATCAAATTATGATTTGTATTAAATTGTAGAATTTTTCAAAATGGTTTCGACCTAAATTAAATCTTAGTGCATATGATATCGTAAACTGGTAATGGAGTATAAAGCTCAATGTTTTAAGCGGTACCTTTGGATGCTTTACATATGGATTAACATTCCACGAACAACAAATATCATGTTTTACTTTGGCCAACATAAACAATCTTCCATTGAGGTGATCATTTTATTATTCCAATATATGCAAGTAGACCACCAACATGCAAGTGTTTTGTTATCTGCTTTAGAATAGGGGTATTTGTGTTACCGAATCGATTGCCTTCGAATATTATTTTTTTGTTGATAGAGTAATCTCTCAATGGTTTGTTTTTGGGACAATGTTCTCATGCTTCAACAAATTCTTTATCCATTAGATCTAAATCTTTGAGGTTTCTGAAAGCCAAGATTTGCATTTGAATGGCAGTAAGGTGGCCAATAAAACAATTCAAGAAATCAACTACATGATTGAGGGACCCATCTTTATGGAAAAAATAAAACTAGATTTAGAAGGAAATAAGAACCAACACATATGCACCTTATTATATATATTTTGAGAGTTCAAAATTGAAAGGAGTGATGATCACTAAATAATATGAATTCTTCATGCATCAAATAATGTTCGTATTAGTTGGGAATTCTATCAACAACACATAAATCTTAATTTTATGTATTGCTCATAAGATTTTCAGTGAAGAATTTAAAGTTCAACTCTCATGTAAGAGGTGCAACAATTTTCAGTGAGGAATTTGATATATCATCAAAAAATTATCTTGATCGGGTATGAATCTCGAGGCAAAATCAAGCTGAAAACATAAAAAATTAGATCCAGGATCACCTGAACTCCGATTTCAGCAAACTTACAATAAAACTGAGCATCTCAAAAATACGAACCCAAGGACACCAAATTCAACTCGATCCGAACCCAAATGAGTCCATGTCAAGGACCCAAAGCGTTGTTGGAAAGTTCAAACCACAATTTGAGTTACCAAACAGTTTCGAAACATGTCGTGCATATAGTCGAATCGAGCAGCTCGACGAGACAAATCCAACAAGCCTAGGATCGCCAAATTCAGACATCATTAAGACCTTCAAATATCTAATGAACGGTACACGATTAAGGGATTCAGTACAGCCGTCCATCCATCCACTCCCCATTTACCCATGATCTCTCACCTATTTACGGGCCATGCTACTCCAGAAATCTATAAATAGACCCCTCATTTCTCTTGAAAGGGGATCCAAGCAAGAAGAAGAAGATGAAAAGAAGAAGAAGAGAAGAAGGATAAGAGGGAAGAAACACCTCTACCACTCGGAATTCTTCCATACTTCCACGGGACGCCAAAGTTCTGCCCAACTTCCACGGAATGCCAGAATGCCGCTCAAATTTTCGGTGATGCCGAAACTCCGCCCAAGTGACGCCGGAATTTTGCCCGATGCCCAAGTGACGCCGGAATTCTGCCCGACGCCAAAGTGACGCCAGAATTCTGCCTGACGCTCAACTAACGCAAGAATTCTAAGTGACTCTGAATTTAGCTCGAATATACAACTTGTTTGTAACTGAATTTCAATCCAGAAGTGAAGCATTGTAATTTGATCATCTTAAATTTTAAGGACGAGTCAGCCTCTTGTGCTTCAAGCAAACACTAATAGAATTGTTTCAACTGGGTTTGGCATCGTGGATTTTCCCCTTCCAAGGATTTCCACTTAAACATCCTAGTGTCTTCATTTCTCTCATATTTGTGTGCTGGATATCCGTACAACGCTGAGATGGAAACTTTCTTACTTTATCGCCGCGTATATTCTAGTTCATAATAGTTTGGCACCATCTCTAGGAAACATTATCCCATAATTTCAAGTATTGCTTTAATGGTTTACAAGCGTAGTAGTCGTATCATTGGAATTTCTCGCTCCAACTCCCACCAATCCAGAAATCAGTCTATGAATCATAGACGCCCAATATCTGCCTCTTTTTACCCAGGGGGCAAAATGTTGCTGGAGAAGGAACCTCAAGACCTTCCTTAAAAGAGAGAATTTGAAAGATGGAAGAATCTCAGAATGGGATCCTTCAACTCTTGCGACAGACTCGACATCTAGCATTACCACAACGGGAGGAGGTTCTTCTCCCACGATCTCCACCACTTGTCGAAGATGTTCAACCCGAACATCTTCAAGCTGAGATTCATCTTCCTCCGCCAAGAAGAAATCCGCAATCACACCAGGATAACAAACTTGCTGATACAACAAGTTTTACCCATCCTTCTCCCACAACTCGACAACCTCGCATTCCTCCAGACCTCCTAGAAGAATTAGCCCAACCGCACGTTGCTGAGCTCCCTCGCCATGCCCTACGCCATGAACTGTGGAGATTAGTACGGGAAGAGTTCCCCGGAGGAGATGTGAGGAAAACTCTTCGATAGTGGAACTTACAGGAGTCATCACCTCTGACTGAAGCTATTCTTTAGCACTCTATTCCGGTTGGATTCAAACTACCGAGCATCGAATCCTACGATAGAACATCTGACCCATATGAGCATATCAATCACTATAGAACCATCATGTATATCCAGTGAGCCTTGGATACACTCCTATGTTAGGCTTTTCCTGCCACCCTTAAAGGACAGGCTTAAAAGTGGTTCTATTTGCTTCAATCCGAAATGATCCATTTATTCGTCAAATTGGCCAAAGTGTTCATCGAATAGTTCACAGCCAATCGAAGAATTACTAAGGATTCTTCCCACCTCTCTGAGATCCGTGAAAATGAAGGAGAATCATTGAAGGAGTATTTTCAACGATTTTCCACCGAGGCTCAACAAATTCCAGGAGTAGACCCTGAATTACTGAGAGGGGTCTTTTTTAGAGGCCTTTGTCCTGACCCCTTCTATTCGGATCTTATGAGGGATACTGTTCATTCATATGCCGACCTGATTCATCATGTGGAGGCGCAAATCTTGACAGATGAAGCTATAAATGCTCACAGAAATTAGTTCGAGCAAATCAATGGGAAGCGTAAAGGTGCACCTAGGATATATAATTCATTCTCACAACAAAAGAAGCAATGGAAGAATAATCTATCTATTAGGCCTCCATTCCCGTGATGGCAACCTCATAGGAGAATGAGTATGCCCCACTCAACACATATCGAGCAAATGTATTGATGGCCATTCGAGATCAAGATACAATGAAATGGCTGAATCCTTTGAAGCTGAACACATGAAATCATGATCAGTACTGTCACTTTTATCATTGTCGTGATCACACTTTCGAAGCCTGTAAGAAAGTTAAGGATGAAATTGAAAGACTTATCCATCAGGGCTATATTCAACAATTTATTTGAGATCCACCTACCTGAGAGGAAGCTCGTACCGCTGGGGGCAATATCAACAACAGAGACAACCGATGAATAATCGAATAATAATGGGTGAAATTGAGATAATAGCAGGAGGCCTCTTTCTCTCTAATTAAGTTTTTTTGGTTGTAGATGAAAACCTAATGTAAAAGAAAGCTCGTATGGATCACTCTATCACTTTTGATGATTCTGATTTAGAGAGAGTAAAAACCCCTCATCAAGATCCACTTGTGATTGATTAGGGGATAGGTGATCCATGTTACAATGTCAAAAAAATTCTTGTGGATAATGGAAGCTCCATAGATGTCCTATTTTACTTAACCTTTCTCAATTTAGGTCGCTAGAAGAAAAGCTTCAGCCTTTTACATGTCCACAATACGGGTTTGACAATCAACCTGTACGGGCAAAGGGGATAATCAATCTCCTAGTTATACTTGGAGAATTTTCCCGACAGACTACACACTCCATCTAGTTCATTGTAGTAAAGTCAGAATCGACTTATAATGCTAGAATCAGCTTATAATGCAATCTTTGGAATGACGCTCCAATCAATTTTTAGGATCATCGCCTCTATCCCTCACCTGAAGATAAAGTTTCTTATCCCAGTAGAAGTCAGTGTAGTATATGGATATCAACAAATAGCACAAACATGCTATCTTAGGTAGGTTAAACCATATCCAATAGTTTTCCTAAGCATCGAGGACTTTGATCTCCAAAGAGAAGATACCACTCAGAGAGCATCTCATGTGGAAGATCTTACAACTGTATCCATATCAGAGGAACATCCTTCAAGGACTATGCATATTGGATCCATTCTCTATAATGAAAAGAAGAAAAAAAATACATAGATTTTATACATGAGAATCAAGATGTTTTTGCATAGAGTCCGACGTATATGCCCATAATCGACTCCGAAGTAATAGTGCATTCCCTCAAAGTCAATCCGATGTGCAAGCCGATCATCTAGAAGAAACAAAATTTTGTGCTAGATCGTCAATAAACAATCGAGCAAAAAGTGGATAAGCTTTTGGAAGCCGGATTTATACGGGAGGTGCACTATCCTACTTGTTTGACAAAATTGTCATGGTTTGGAAGGGAGTGGAGCTTGGAGAATGTGTATAAATTTAATAGATCTCAATAAATCCAGCCCAAAAGACAGCTTTCCATTTCCTCGTATTGACCAGTTAGTCGATACCACCTTTGGACATCAGATGTTGAGCTTTATGGATGCCTACTTTGGCTATAATCAAATAAAGATAGATCTTACTAATAAAGAGATGATAGCTTTCGAAATAGACAAAGGGTTATACTGCTATCTGGTGAAGCCCTTCGAGCTCAAAAATGCTGGAGCCACATATCAGCGCCTCATGAATAAGGTTTTCAAAGACCTTATTGGGTGTACTATGGAGGTGTACGTTGATGATATGTTGATAAAAAGTCTTGAAAAAGCTCAACATATCTCAAACTTTGAACAGTGCTTTCACTTATTACAACATTATAAAATGCGATTCAACCCCACTAAATACGCTTTTGGAATTACTTTTGGAAAGTTTTTGGGGTTTATGGTAACCCATAGAGGGATTGAAGCTAATCCCGAGAAAATCAAGACATTAAGGGATATGGTGCCACCGAAGAATATCAAGGAGGTCCAAAGGCTAAATGGAAGAATTGTAGCACTATCTCATTTCCTGACATGTTCAGGAGATAAATATCTTCCATTCTTCAAGATACTTAGAGGTGCTTGTAGCTATGTATTTCAATGGACCGATGAATGCCAAGAAGCCTTTGAACAGCTATAAAAGTATTTGGCATCCCGACCACTACTTTTTAAATCGGCAACAAAAAAGAAGTTGTATTTATATATGGCTGTTTCTACCTATGTCATTAATTCGATCTTGGTACGAGAAGAAAATGATGTACAACATCCCATCTATTATGTTAGTAAAATTTTATCTGAAATTGAGGGACGTTATCCTCTAGCAGATAAGATAGCATTGGTGTTAGTTTATTTCGCTAGAAAACTACACCCTTACTTTCAAGCTCATTCAATCAGAGTTTACCCAAATATGTCGCTGAAAAGTATCCTGCAAAAGACAGAAGCATCGGGTAGGCTTGTTAAGTGGTCTATAGAGCTCGGAGAATTTGATATCCACTACTTGCCTAGGCTCGATATTTAATCTCAAGCACTTATAGATTTTGTAGTTGAATGCATCGTCCTAGTATCCGATATTCAATCAAGTGCTTCACCTTCTTTTCCATCTTGGATGTTGCATGTCAATGGAGCTTCTGGAAGTTCTAGCGCTGTGGCTAAAATTCTGTTGTTCTCTCCGCAAAAAGTTACCTTTGAGTATGGGTTTCGACTTAAGTTCCCAGTAATGAACAACATAGTTGAGTACGAGTCTCTCATTAGTGGATTGAGATCAGCTATCGACTGTGAGTTACAGAACTTAGTAGTCCACACTGGTTTATAATTAGTCGCCTCTCAGGTGGAGGGGGAGTTTGATATTTATAATCCACAACTGACCCAGTATTATAGCATTATGAAGTTACTCTTAACCCAATTAGAAGAGCATCAGATCATTCATGTTCTTCGAGAGCAAAATACACGAGCAAATGCTCTTTCTAAACTTGCTACATCAATGTCAGGAGATATTTATAAAAGAAAGTGTATCGATGAGATCTTCTTTCCAAGCATTCAACGTTTGTGGGTCATACAATCAATCAATGAACCAAGAGAAGAGTCTTGGATCGATCCCATTTTATCTTTTTTACAAGATGGGGTACTACCTGAGGAACCCATGGCTGCAACACGATTTCAGAGACAATAAGCAAATTTCACCATTATTGGTGATAAGTTATATAAACGCGCCTTCACCGGATGGTATCTCAAGTGTCTCCAGCCTTCAGAAGCTGATTATGCACTCTGAGAAGTTCATTCAGGAGTATGTGGAGAACATATCGGAGGAAGAGCAGTGGCTTATAAGATCATGAGATAAGGATTCTATTAGCCTATAATGAAACATGAAACACTTGAGTTTACTCAAAAGTGTAAAAACTGCCAATTACATTTTAATCTCACCCATACACCCGCTCTGAAGCTTGCATCACTTCAGAGCCCTTGGCCTTTCGCATAGTGGGGAATTGATATAATATGATCTATCCTTATAGCCACTAGTAAAAAAAATTCATTATCCTGGGTCATCAAATTGGTTGAGGTAGAACCTTTGGCAAAGATTACTAAAGTAAATGCCAAACAGTTATTGTGGAAGAATATAGTCTGTTGCCTTAGCATTCCTACAAGAGTCATTATTAATAATGGGACATAAGTTTACTGGGAAGATGTTTATATCTTTTTGTAAGGATTTTCACATTCAACTCATCTATACAGCTGTCACCCATTCTCAAGAAAATGGACAAACAAAGGTCACAAATCGAATAATTTTGAAAGGACTGAAGACACGCCTAGGAAAGGCTGGGGGGCAATGGGCTGAAAAACTTCCAAATATCCTCTAGGCTTATCGTACCAGTGCTAGAACTCCTACAGGAGAAACCCCGTATAATCTCTATTTTGATACAAGAGCAGTCATACCGGTTGATATTGGAGTCCCAAGTAATAGAGTTTAGACTTTTGACTTCAGTAACAACGAGGAGAGACTTAGAACTAATTTAGATCTCCTCTTAGAAGTAAGTGATGAAGCCTTACTCAGGACCACTGCATACCACCAAAGGATTGCTCATCACTACAATCAGAGGGTGAAACCTCGACCAATCTCTTTTGGTGATTTAGTTCTACGGAGTATCGAAGTTACTGGAAAAGGCCCTCAGCGTAACAAGCTCTCTCCCCTCTAGGAGGATCTTTATTTGGTGACAGCCATGGTCAAGCCTGGAACCTTCAAACTGAAGGATGCTAGTGGAAAAATTCTCCCCCGAACTTGGAATGTTAACAACCTTCGTAAGTTTTATCAATAGATGATGATAATATTTTTTGTCTTACATTGTTGATTGTGTTATTTATCTTGCGTTAAGTTTTCCCCAAGATGTAATGATGTGTATCCTTCAAGTTTTATGCTGGCCTTTTGTACACCCCTTGTGTGTTGATTGTGGAAGAACTTTTTTAGTTCCTGTATCCCTAAGTTATATTAGGGAATTATACTATCTTATATAATATAGTAATGTGATATTCACTTTGTTGTGATATTATCTTCTCTTATAAAAGATAAAAAACTCCACAAACTCTTTATCTATGATTCAAGAAATACACAATCTACATTTTATCTTAATCACCGGATGATCAATCCCAGGGGGATTTGATCTGATCTCTTCCATACATGTTAAAAATCATCAAACTAATTCTTTAATTAACAACCTCGGATAGGTCAAGATATTCAAGGAGGATATCTCTCGCATTCACTCAAGTAAAAAAGGACCACCAAAATATTCCTCATTAAAATAAAACTAAGACAATTTCATATGCATGTAAGAAGAAGAAAAAAGAGAAATATCAATAATCTGAACATTGAGTACATCATATAGAAGCATTAATACCAAACAAACATATAATCACTAAAAATAAAATAAAGTGATACAAACAACATCAGAGCAATCATATAGGATCTCAATATCATCTTCCTCCTCTTCCAGGGAAAAGGCCTTCTGCAACTCACTCTCTAGTTCTTCACCACCAGAGTCTGAAGAAGGGTTACAATAAGCTTGGCTAGGTGTCAACCCCTCGACATCCGTTCCATTCTTGCGCTGTACCACACGCACGACCTTCATAAAACCTCTGATGAAGTCATCCTCCATATACTCTACTTCTAAAGCCTTCTCCTCAATGTCATAAATATGATTGCAACCTTCTTGAATATGATTCTCAATAATTATCTTAAAGGAAAAAGATTTCATAAATTCTTCTATGACTGCAGACGTCAATTGCTGGGCTTCCTTCTCGGATAACATACTTTGGAGCCTATTATTCTCAATTTCAAGGATTTACTAATCTCTCATCTACTGGTTGATTATCGTATGTGCATCCGCCAACTTTATATATAGACGATCCATCATATGGAAGCATCAACCCCAAACACACATATAATCACTAGAAAGAAAACAAAGTGATACAAACAACATTAGAGCAATTAGATAGGATCTCAATATCATCATCATCCTCCTCCAAGGAAAAGGCCTTCTGCAACTCACTCTCTAGTTCTTCACCACCAGAGTCTGAAGAAGGGTCACCAGAAGCTTGGATAGGTGTCAACCCCTCTATATCCGCTCTAGTCTTGTGTTGTACCATACGCACGCCCTTCATAAAACCTCTGATGAAGTCCTCCTCCATACACTCTGCTTCTAAAGCCTTCTCCTCCATGTCATAAATTTGATTGCGAGCTTCCTGAATGTTATCCTCAACAATTATCTTAAAGGAAAAAGATTTATTAAATTCTTCTATGACTGCAGACAACAATTGCTAAGCTTCCTTCTCGGACAATATACTCTAGAGCCTCTTATTTTCAATTTCAAGGATTTGCTGTTCTCTCATCTGCTGGTTGATTGTCTCCTGTGCATCCACCAACTTTATATGTAGACGATCCATCTGTTGATTTTGTTAGAAGGCTGAAGTTATCCTGTTAGCCAGCTCTACTCTACATTCTGCTAGCTGCTTATCCACTGCCTTCATCTCCTGGACTTTGCCATCATATTTCATCTTATATTCTCCCTAAAGATATTTGACCTTTACAAATTCAATGTTCCAATCATTCAAGGTCTTGGTCATCTTAAGCTTGAAATTCAAATGTTGCTCCAACTAAAGCAACAAAAATAAAACTTTGTAAGAGCCATATCCTTTGAAAAAAAATACAAAATTAAAGAAGAAAAGGTGAACTCACCAATTCCTCAACCCATTGACGACCAACAGACTGATGTTTTAAAACATATTCTGAATATATAACTTTGATGGAGATATATGAAAACCTTTACTAGTGACTGTCAAAATTTCCTTCGCTTTCTTCTTTTTTGGTGCATGCAAATCATCCTCACTCCCTAGTCGTTTTGAATGAATTTTTAAAGGTTGGGGAACTGCCTCTAGAACTTTCACAGACTTTTTTTAGCATTTGTGCATGTGATCTTCCTACTTGAGTAGATAATCCCATCTTGAACAACTATTATTTGTCTATATATTTGCTCAAATAACGCACCTTATAACATAGGGCATCAATATCAGAAAGTTTGAGTTTCTTCAATAAAACCTCTGCTCTAATATGAAGGGGAACGGGTAACTCCTCTAACTTTTTCACATTTTTCTTGAAGATTCCAGTCGTTTTGTACAAAAAAGAAGTCATTGATCTAACCTTTTAACGGATCTCGAGTATGAATGTCCATTCACTTGGATTTAAAAGAGATATGACCCTAAGTATTACTAATCAGACGTCTTATCCAAGAAAGACATTCTGAAGATAGCACCACTCCATGATCTCTAAAAAGTTTGATCAGTCCCATTATGATCGACATGGCCCTGTAAGAAAATTGGGACAAATTCACTTTATATATCATCAAAATATCAACTAACTTAGGAAATGTTAGAAACCATGGCCCCGCTTGCAAACTAAGTTCATACACAGTCACATATCCCCGGGGAGGAGAACCAGCACGATTAGATCTTGTCGGCAGCTTCATCACCAGATCATTAGGAAAATAAAATCTTTTCCTTAAAGCGATGAAAGAATTGTTAGTGATGGTGGAGATAACATCATCAGTTTTCGCCGCCTTGTCAGTCTTTTTTAAACCCTCAGATCGAGCAACAGAGTGATTTTCTTTGTCTGGGGTATTTCTTATAGATGTGTGATCACCCATTTCAACTCCTATACTAAAGAAGAGTTTTACATTCAAGTAGGAAAAGTCACCTATGAAAGATAGTGAAAAGCCTATAGAATAAGAATAAAAATGGGGGAGAAAAAAGAAAAAAAAAAGAGAAATTTCTAACTTCTGTATAAAAGGAGAGGCACTGAGTTTAGTAGGGAAAGTCACCTAACAAAAAATAATGGAATGCCTTGGTTGTAAGGAAGTCAGAAGGAGAAGAGGAGAAGGTGCAAGTTTCTCCCTAGCCCTAAGGGGGTATTTATATCATTTTTGAGGGAGAAAAGAAGTTTCCAATTTTTTTTCGAAATTTTATGAATTTGTTTTTTGAATTTTTTACAATTTTTTATAAGTTAAAAAAATAATAAAATAAAATAAAATTAATGGCCTACGGTTTCCAAATCATAGTGCCAAACGGCGTGCGGCGGCCAAACGACGTGTTGCGGCCAAACTGTGCATAGTGGTCAAACACACGGCATTGCGTGGGCCAGGCGAGGGAAAGCCGGGCCACGGGCAGGTCAGGTGTGATCCGTAGGCGCAGGTCGTGGGCGGGTCATCAGCGCATGAATCCAGGTGAGATCTAGGTGATTTCGCGCCAGCGGCAGTGGCCGACCCCCCAATTCGGCTGATTCGGCTACCTACATGATTCCTGGTCAAATTTTTGACCCAAAAAGACCAAATCAGATGTTTTTGGGGTCCCGGGGACCTTTTTTTTGACACTCCTCGCTCAATTTGGAGCTCCTACGCGCAAGATCAGATTTTGAATCACATGAAAAATTCTCCAAAGTATGTGATGTGTATTTTTAGACTCCTGGAGCTTCAATGTCCAAAAATAGGGGGAAACTTATATATCATCAAAAAATTATCTTGATTGGGCACAATCTCGAGGAAAAATCAAGCAAGAAACTTCAAAAATTAAATCCAGGATCTCTTGAACTCTGATTTTAGCAAACTTATGGTCAAACTGATTGTCTTGGAAATACGAACCCAACGACACTAAATTTAACTCAATCCGAGCCCAAATGAGTCCAAATTAAGGATCCGAAGCACTGTTAGAAGGTTTGAACCATAATTTGAGTTACCAAACAATTTTGAAACATGATGTGCTTATAGTCGAATCAAGCGGTTCGATGAAACAACTCTAATGAGCTTAAGATTGCTGAATTCTGACATCATTAAGCCCTTCAAATATTTGACGAATGGTACATGATCAAGAGATTTAACATCGATCATCCATCAAACCACTCCCCATTTACCCCTGATCTCTCACCTATTTACAGGCCCTGCCACTCCAGAAATCTATAAATAGACCCCTCATTTCTCTTAAATGGGGTCCCAATCAAGAAGAAGAAGAAGTGAAGAAAGATAGGAGGGAAGAAACTCCACCTCGACCCACCGCCCAGAATTCTAACCAACTTCCACGGGACACCAGAATTCTACCCAACTTTCATGGAATGTTGGAGTTTTGCTCGACAATTTGGTGACGCAGAACTCTGTCCAAGTGATACTGGAATTCTGCCTGATGCCCATGTGAAGCTGGAATTCTGCCCGATGTCCAAGTGATGCCTAAATTCTTCCCGACGCCTAAGTGACGCCAGAATTCTAAGTGAATCTGAATTCAGCTCGAATACACAACTCGTTTGTAACATAATTTCAATCTAGAAGTGAAGCATTATAATATGATCATCCTAAATTTTAAGGACGAGTTAGCTTCTTCTACTTCAAACAAACACTAGTGGATCTCTTTTCATTGGGCGTAACCCCGTAGTTTTCCCTTCCAGGGTTTTCCAAGTAAAAATCATGGTATCTTTATTTCTCTCATGTTTGTGTGCTGGATATCCGTACAACTCTGAGACGAAAACTTTCTAATTCTATTGCCACGTATGTTCTAGTCCACAACAAATTTTATATTCAACTCTACCTAAACCTATTTTAGAAATTGGGTACCACTAGAACTAGTGCATGATAGAGTACTCCATTCATGTAATTAGTAAGATGTGCAATAAATGAAATAAATCAAAAAAATGATTAACAAAAGTTAATAAGGCATTAAAACTACATACATTCATAATAGTTATGGGTGTCATCAAGCTTTGTATTGCCTTACTTTTTCTTGGCCAAACTTAAATTCCTTTTATAAGTGATTATGAGCCAAAGAATTAAACATTAAATTATACACCTTAAAATTTATGAAGTTTTAAGCATAAGTTATTTTTTTGAAGAATAATGAGTGTTTTGAGATGTTAAAGGTGTTTTTCCTCAGTGCTAAATAATAAGTTATCATCAAAGTATTGTTTTGAAGAATAATGAGTGTTCTGAAATGGTTGAAGTGGAGGAATGCATCGGGCTTGTCCTGTGATAGAAAAGTACCCCTCAAACTTAAGAAAAAATTCTATAAGATGGTGGTGAGACCTGCAAGGCTTTATGAAGAAGATGTTGCGAATCTGATTTATGTAAATATAATTTTGATGATAGCAAATATTTATATTTTTCTATGTCTGCCTTGTAAACTAATATTTTAGGTCCACAAGATCAAATTTCAAATCGAATTAGTTCAAGATTGGGTAGATTAGGATTGAGTCTATTTGTAATATATGTCAAGTGTCTTTTTATTGTGGGTCCTGATGCTAAGTAACATTGCACACACACACACACTTGGTGGAAAATTTTTGTCTGATTGTTAAGAGTTTTCTATTTTCGATCTCATCATCCGGGACGATCCAAAAATCATCCTAGACGATGTGTTAAAAATAGAAACCCTAATTAGGGCATCCTGGTTAAGGCAACTACAATTAAGCGAATTATCCTGAATGATAGTATCATTATACCGGTCGATAATATCAAATCAGAAAAAATCAGCCGCCATATATATTTAGGAAACTTTTATTTTTGGACATCATCTAGGATGATATGCAATACAATTATGTCTAAATTAATTTGGTAATTAAGGAAAGCAATTAAGGTTTGATTGCTCGATCATATCATCCTGACGACCGCTGGATCATCCGTGACGATAAGTTCACAAACTTTAGTTCTTTCTAGACGATTAATAATCAACGTGACTCCATTCAGGGCGATGATCTAGATGATATGTACTAAATTGAACTAATCATCTAGGACGATCATGAGATCAGCCTGGACAATCGTGAGATTGTCCTAAACGATCGTGAGATCGGCCTGGATGAGCAAGTTATTTTTTTACTGTCCAGACATCCATTTAGGGTGATGTTCTGGATGATATTTGTCATTTTGTACTAATTGGCATGGATAATCATGAGATAGTTTTGGATGATTTTGTTATTTTTTTATTGTCCAGACATCCATCCAGGGCAATGGTTTAGATGATATTCGAAGACTTGAACTATTCGTATAGGATAACATCCTATCATCCTAAACGATCTGAACAAAGGATCATTCTAATCGTCTAGACTATCCCAAATTATCTTGGCTGATTGAGCTAAAATTGAATTAATCATACAGGGAAATCGGTCGATTGTCCTGGATGATATTTGATGATTAATTGTTAATTAGGGCAATTTTTTAGCCCTTGTGTAAAAGATATCTTATTTTCTCAAGAGAAAATCTTTTGCTGCTGTCTTGACCTAAGAGAGCCAAGAGGAGAGGGAGAGCAAGGGCGAGAGAGGATATTGTGAGGGGGATTTTACGAGGGGTTTCATAAAGGTTGCTCCAAGAAAGGATCCAAGTCATCTTCTCCTATCATCGTCCCTGGTTCCTTGGAGGTTCGAGAGAGGTCTACTTCAGCAAATGATCAAGGTTCTCTTCCTGCTTCTGGAGGAAGAAAAAGGAGTTGGGTTCTCTGCTTGCTTCAGGAGGAAGCAAAAGGAGTTAGGTTCTCTACCTCACCGAGGTCGGTGGAAAGGAGTTTTTGTATAAACTTCTCAGCCTTATGTGGGGAAAAAAGGAGAGACACTGAGTTTAGTGCATTACTCGTAGGAGAGGCTTTGGGGAGTGGACATTGGTCAACTTCACCAAACCACTATAAAATCTATTGTGTTCTTTCTTATTATTTATTTGGATTTAATTTCCACACTTCATTTCACTTGTGATGAATCTTGGTTTGGTTGTGTTTGTATTTTTTGCTTGGAGAAATTTTTAAATACCAATTCACCCCCTTTTACTTAGCATCGGGACTAGTTCATAAGGGCTTAACATCCCTAACGAACTTTTAAGTGGTATCAGAGCGGGATTCATAAAAATGAGTTTTTGAAAACTTTTTAATTTTGATCAATGGATAACTTTGGTAATCGTAATACTACGGAAGGGTATTCAATTACCCGACCACCTTTGTTTGATAATACTCCTTTTGGTTTTTAGAAAACTTGCATGTCTATGTTTTTACAATCAATTGACTATCGCATGTTGATGCTTGTTAAGGATGATTATTCACCTCTGACACGTGAAATTAATGGAATTAAAACTAAACTTTGTTTTACTGAATGAACTTTTGAATATAGGGATTTAGCGCAACTGAATGCAAAATATTTAAACTATTTTTTATATGCTTTGAAATCGAAAGATTATATGCATGTTTCAACTTGATCTAGTGGTAAAGAAATTTGGGATAGATTATGTATTACTTATGAAGGAACAAATGAAGTTAAGTAATCTAGGTTAAATATTTAATTGTATGACTATAAACTTTTTCATATGAATCATACTGAATTAATTTCTAACATGTATACTAGGTTTACTCAAATTATCACCTCATTGCATGCCTTAGGAAGAGAGCTAGCTAACTAATTATGAAAGAGTCAATAAGATTTTGAGATGCTTGCCTACTTTTTTTGATGATAAGATTACTATAATTACTGAATCTAAGGATTTGAATACTTATTCTATTGATAACTTACTTGGGTCACTCATTGCTTACAAGCAAGGAGTGAACCAAAGACTACTTGATGCTGGTGAGAAGAAGAAGGAGAAAACTATGGAATTGAAAGCTAACGATATGGATACAAATTATTTCGGGTCTGAAAGCAATTATGTTGCCTTAATCACTAGGCAATTCAAAAACTTTCTAAGAAAAAATCACAAGCATCATCAAAAGTTAAAAAAAAGGTAAGGATAGTAAAAATTTTATAAGTTCTTCTGATGTTTTTTGTTTTTAATACAGGTAGCCTAGACATGTCAAAGTTGATTGTCTTACACTTAAGGATCACTCAAGCAAGGAGATGGGTGAGGAGAAATCTAAGTTCAGGAAGGACAAGTTGTTCCAAAAGTCATTATGGGCGAATTCTACATCAGACTCGTCTAAGACTGAAGCTGAGGAGGAGACAAAAAACTTATGCTTGATGGCCGGTGATCATCTTGGTCAGTCTAACCAAGAAGAGGTATGTGAACTAACCTATGAATAATTACTTGAAGTTTGTGAGAAAATTCATACATCATATAGAAAACTTAAGAAATCGCATGCTAGTTTTAAATTAGAGTTGTTGAATTTGCAAAAACAGCATGAAATTTTAATGAAAGATCACTCCCAAATTATTAACAATCACATGTCATTATATGATGAGTTTGATGAATTGAATAAAAAGCATTCTAAGTTGATCATTGAGAATGATTCATTAAGAGCATCCTACCCCTCACTTGAAATTGATTTTAAAATATATATTGATGAAGCTGAAAGTAGGGAGCATTATTTGAGAGTTGATAATATTATTTTAGAAAGTGCTAACTCGGGGTTTAAAATTGAATTGAATGCACTTGAGAAAAATAGGACTACACCCACACTTGATCCAAAGCCAAAACCTAGGAAAAGGTACTATAACCCTAACATATAAGTAAACCCTTTTTCTAGAGTTAGATGTTTTTCATGTGGCATGCTAGGCCATATTTCACACACTTGCACTATTCAACATAATACACATTGGGTATGGAGACCTAAATTATATGATTCACAATATAACATACATATATTACATTCTTCTTTTCATAAGATGGGTCCCAAACTTATTTGAGTTTCTAAATCTGACATTTTATGATTTTATAGGCTTGCTCTCACAAAAGACATCGTGAGAGCATATGATACTTGGACAGCGGATGCTCATGACACATGATTAGAGATGCCAACGAATTCGTTTTGCTGGAGGCAAGGTCATTCTTAGAGACAACACCACCAAGAAAGTGGTGGGTGAAGGTATAACTGAAAACTCTAAGAACCTTTTGATTGAAAATATTTTTCTTATAGATGGACTGAAACATAACTTACTAAACATTAGTTAGCTGTGCGATAAGGGCTTCATCATAATGTTTTTGGTTAATAAATGCATTATTAGCTTGAATAACAATAATATTTTATAGGAAAAGCAGATAAATTATGTTTACATGCTTGATTTAAATAATATTAAATGTTTTGCTTCATTTTATTTAAAAACTATTACTGATGATTCTTGGTTGTGGCACAGGAGGTTATGTCATGCCAATATGAAAATCCTTAGAAGATTGGCCCAAAAGGACCTAGTTAGAGGTGTCACAAAGCTTAAGTTCATCAAAGACCACCTATGTGATGCCTGCAAACTAGGGAAGCAAGTCCAATCCTCTTTTCATTCCATTAAGGACATTAACACTCTAGACCTTTAGAAGTCATTCACATGAATTTGTTTGGACCCATTACACTGCCAACTTAGAAAAAAAGTCTATGATTTTGTGATTGTCGATGACTATTTGAGGTTCACTTGGATTAAATTTTTATCTCATAAGAGTGAGTCTTTTGATGAGTTTAGATCCTTCTTCACTTGGATTCAGAAAAAGTTAGGTTGTAAGATCTTGACAATCCATAGTGATCATGGGGGAGAGTTTGAAAATGAGAGATTTGGAGACTTTTATAAGGATAAGGGGATTAGCCACAACTTCTCAACTCATAGGGCCCCTTAGTAGAATGGGGTAGCTGAAAGGAAGAACCGGACCTTAGTAGAAGCTTCAAGAGCCATGTTTGTTGAGTATTCACTTCCAAAATAATTTTGAGCTAAAGCGGTAAACACAACTTGTTATGTGTTGAATATGATGAATGTTAGAGTCATACTTGATAAGATACCCTATGAGATCCTTAAGGGTAGGACACCCAACCTTTCCCACATCCATGTCTTTGGTTTTAAGGTTTTCATTCTTAATAATAGGAAGTCACACTTAGGGAAATTCTACCCAAAATCTGATGGAGTGTTCTTAGGATATTCAAGTGTTAGGAAATCCTTTAGAGTGTTTAATAAGAGGACATTGGTAGTGGAAGAGACAACTCATGTAGTGTTTGATGAATTTGATTCTAAGGAGTTTAGAGCTGAGGATGAAGATGGTGTTGATAGGAAAACAACTCATGCAGCCAATAACTCCAATTATTATATCATTTTCTCCTCTAATCCACCTTAGACTTAGCTCTAAGGTGGCATTACACTTAAGTACTTAGGACTCACAAAAATGACAAAACTCACATATAAAAAAAATGAAAAACTATTTATATTAAGTATATTAATAGACTCAAGAACCACAATGCTTGACATGATGGCGTCATGGCATTACAACATGAATTAGTACCTTAGCACTATTGAATAGGCTCCATTGTGGTGCTCGAATGATCTAGTGTGACTATTGGATGAATCGACATGTCTTGTGGTAGATTCAATATGACTCCATATTTCATCAACCGCTTCGCCGTGACGCTCCAAAAGTTGAGCGATATGGCGCTTGAATACATCTATTATATGCCATAACTTAAAGCATGACACATTTTTTTTAAAGTTCTAAAGGTATTCAAATATATGAATTATGTTCTGAAGCATATCCTAAGGGTCTCTTTATATGAAATCTAATTTTAAAATTTTTTTTCCTTGGGAATGTACAACTCTGGGATTAATATACTACGATTCCATGCTCTAGGTTGAGAGCATAGTGGGACAAACAATAAATATTTTATAAAATATCAAAATATAATAAAATTTCAAAATGCCAAAATAATTTTGTTCATTTGGGTGCTAACTCGAGAGAAAGTAAAAAGCTTCTATAAACTAAAAATTCATTTCGGCAAGCTTCTAGTCAATTTCTTTCATCGATGTAGTTTAAAACACTAGGAGAAATGCCATTTTATGATGACCATTTTTTGCCAAAAAAATGACTAAAATCCATATGTAATTAGTATTCCCGATGGATTTTTTATGGTAAATCCTTGAGAGCATCAGTCTCCACCATAAAAACCTAGCTAAAATCTGGTAGGGACTTGACTAATACTTTGGTCATGGCCTTCATTAGTCTCTCAAAGGCCCAAGTAGCTACTTCTCCCCATATTAATTTTTTTTCTCTCCGTTAGTGGCCAAGCTGTAGTGCTATATCATCTTACAAATCTATTGTAGTACATGATCAACCCTGGTAAACCTATCTCCTTTAGAGTTCTAGGTAGTGACCATTTCTTCATAGCCTCTATCTTGTCTTAATTAACAACCACCTCTTCTTGAAATACGACGTTCCCCATGTACTCCTCAGTGGGCTGTGCAAAGAAATACGTCTTCTTGTTAGCTCACAACTGATGCTCTTATAATACCTCCAATATCACCTTCAAGTGATCCAAATGATCATCCTTTGAATTATAGTACACCAGGATGTCATTAAAGAATATTAGTACAAATTCGTGAGGTAGCGTCGAAACACCCTATTCATGAGGGATTGGATTGTAGCAGGGGTATTGGTAAGACCAAACGATATCACCAAGAATTCGTAGTGTCCCTCATGTGTCCATAAAGAAATCTTTGGGGCACCCTCCTCTCTCATCCAAATATGATGACTCTCAAACTTTAGATCCATCTTTGTGAACACCACCACTCTATATAGCTAATCTACCAACTCGTATATAACAAAAATTTGAAACTTTTTTTTTAAAGTCTCCTCCTTTAGAGCCAGATAATCTACATAAAATTGACAGCTCTCATCATTCTTTTTGACCAATAAGACTGGGCTAATAAAAGGACTAACTGTTAGCCTGATGATCTCTTCCTCCAACATATCCCATATTAACTTCTTAATCTTAATATTTTAGATCTTAAAGTATTGGTAAGTCTTGACACTAATGTCACAACCTAACTAGGCCAGGAATGGTCCTATTGTGTTGAGCCGTGACATACAAATCCTAAGATTTAGTTTTGATTTTTTTTTCAAATTTTCTGCCAATATTTAATGAATTAAATTACAGACTACAGAGCTATTATAACAACTAAATATTGAAATTAAGTCCATCCAAAAAATTTATTTTATTTTATTAAAATAAATATCTATATAATAGTACTTGACTACATGCAAGAGCTATATAATTAAAAATTTAACTAGCCATAATTATACAAAAAAATCAAAATACCATTGACCTTAGATTTGAACTTGAACTGCTTGTCCATAACCTTCTTCCCATTTCCAGATCCTAAAAACCATAAGCAAAATTATAGTGAGCTACACCAGCTCAGCAAGCCACATAAATCAATCTAAATTAATATACTAAGAAAAATAATAAATGCATAACAATTATTCTCTGATTTAAATAACAATATTGAACAAATAAATAAACTGGAATTCATTTCACATAGCAGTTCATAACACATTTCTCGGACCCATACAAAATCTCAAAGGATTTTGGTCCCGTATGACTCCCTTTTCATTTGTGCTTATAGTACTGGAACATATCATATATCCCTATCTCAGATAAAATCTCTAAGGATTATGGCCCATTATAGCTCCCAGTAATTTCCTGATAGAAACATAATATCAGAGGATTCTTTTTCCTTATGGCTCCCAACATATATAATTTAATCACATATACACATATATCATCACATCATAATAATTAAAGAGTACTTGAGCATGAATTCAAATTCCACAGTGTTGTATGATGGTAGACAACATAAAATCCAAAATATTTATTTTATCTAAATTATTTTATATATTTAAATCTAAAAATCCAAAAATTACAAAAAAATATTCATGAATTAGTAAATTTTATTTAGAAAACTCTAATTAAATTGGTTTGCAAAACAAACACCGTTAGGTGCCAATTTCTTTAGGAAATTTCAATAGTGTCAAAAAATATAAAAAAAATAGGAAAGCTAAAACACAACACTATAAAAGTTATAGCAAGGATGGTTTATGAATTGGACTTCTCCAGGTCAACAAAAAAATCTTGAAAATTTTAACGATTTCATATTCTACACACCTTAAAAAGATGTCATCTTTGATATTCATAAATTAGAATGAGTCAGAATAAATCTGGATACAATTGTCTCATATCAGATTCCTTCTCTTAAGTAGCCTCTCTAATAATCCTGTGTTTCCATTATACTTTGACTATAGGAATTTATTTACTTCTAAGTTTTCTCACATCAAACGCCAAAATTATTTTGAGTTCTTGCATATATTATAGATTCGAACAAACCTCAACATCATCAATAAATAATCTCTTCTCAGAATTAGACAACCACTTTCTCAAAGAATATACATAAAACACACTGTGTATATCAGACATATAATTTGTTAATAATAACCAGAAAGTAGAACTACCAATCTGCTCAATGATCTGAAAATGTCCAATATACCTTTAATTGAGCTTGAAAATTTTCCCAAATCTACTAACATCTTTCATAGGGCTAACATTGATATAAACCAGTTTATCAATCTAAAACTAAACCAACCTATTTTTTTGATTGTAGTATTTCTTTTGCCTATCTTGTGCAAATTTCAACCTTTCCTAAATAAAATTGATCTTTATAGTAGTATCATCCACAAAGGCTGAACCTATTATAAGTATATCTCCCATGTTTGTCAAAGTCAAATGAGTCCTATATTTTAAATCATACAGAGCTTTATTATAAGCCATAACTATGCTAGACTGATAATATTTATTATAAACAAATTCTATCAACAGGATATAAACCTCCCAACTACCCCCAAAATCCAAAACATATTGTCTCAAAAGATCCTCCAATACTTGGATAGTCCTTTTGGACTATCTGTCTATCTGCAGATGAAAAGTCGTACTAAAGTGCAACTCATACCCAGTCCTTGTTGAATACATCTCCATAATATAGAGATAAACTTTTCATCTTGATAAGATACAATCACCTTCCGTACATCATGCAATCTGATAATATCTTTAACATAGATTTGTGCTAACCTCTCCACCAGATCAGTCTATTGAATTGAAATGAAATTTGTAGATTTTGTTAGTCAATAAAAAATAACACAAATAGCATCATGCCCCTGCCTTGATGTAGGAAAATCTATAGTAAAATCCATCGTTACCTCATCCCACTTCCACTATAAAATAGGTAATGATTGTAAAAGACCTCCTGGTTATTGATACTATACCTTCCTCTGGCCACCAAAACTTACCCTTTAAATATTTGTATATCTTGCTACTTCTAAGATGAATAATATAGCCTGAATAATACTCCTCATGAAGAATCTCCTGCCTCATATCTCCAAAAAATGGAAACCAAAGTGTATCCTTATAGATAATAGTACAAGAATTAGAAACTCATAGTTTAGACTTTTTATCAGATCTAATTTGATCAATCAACTTCAGATATTCTTCATCTAATTTTTGAGCTTCATGAATATTTTCTTTTAAAGAAGGTTGAATGATCATCTAAGTCACTATACCAAAATCCCAATCAGTAGAAGAAATCACCTCCAACTATAATATCTCTATATCTCGTATGAATTACTCATTACAAGTGGGTTGCATATATGATAATCCAGAAGGTTTTTTATTAAGAGCGTCTGCTACCATATTAGCCTTACCGACTTGATACTGAAGTCAGATCATAATCCTTGATCAACTCAAGCCAACTCCTTTGCCTCAAATTCAATTCCTTCTGAGTGAATATGTACTTAAGACTCGAATGACTAGTGAAAATCTCACACCTGACATTGTATAAATAATGCTATCAAATCTTCAAAGGTAATACAACAAAACCAATTCTATATCATATGTTGGATAGTTCCTTTCATGCGACATCAATTATCTTGAAGCATAAGCTATCACTTGATCATTCTGCATCAAAACACACCCCAAACCTCTTAGTGAAGCATCAATGAATACATGAAATCTTTCTGCATCAGAGGCCAAAATTGGAGTAAAAGTCAAACAATCCTTCAATCTTTAAAAATTAGCCTCACACTCTAGTGTAGACAAAAGCTACTAACTTCTAATTCACTCTCGTTAGAGGTTCAAAAATTTAAGAAAATCTCTAGACAAACTTCCTATAATATCTAGCCATACTCAAGAAATTGTGTATCTTACACATAATAGTATCCCTCAACCAATCAAAAACTTCATGAACTTTTTGGGGATTAATAAAGATACCATCACCAGTTACCACATGTCCTAGAAAAGAAATACTCCTCAGCCAGAACTCACATTTAAAGAATTTAGTATGTAACTGGTGCTACCTCAAAATTTCCAATACATTCTCATATGTCTGACATGAACTTTCTTAGAAGTAGAATATATCAAAATATCATCTATAAAAATAATCACAAACTAATCTAGATACTCTCTGAATACTATACTCATCATATCCATAAAGACAGTTGGTGCATTCATCACCTTAAATAACATGACAAAAAACTCGTAGTGTCCATACTAAGTATTGTAAGTTGTCTTCATCATATCAACCTCCATCACCTTCACCTAATAGTAACCAAATCACAAATAAATCTTTGAAAATATAAAAGATCCAACAAGCTGATCAAATAGATCATTAATCCTTGGTAGTGCATACTTGTTCTTGATAGAAACTTTTTTAACTCTCTATAGATAATACACATACGCATTGTACCATCCTTTTTTAAAAGTTTGTTAGGGATATTAAGCACTTATGAACTAGTCCTGAGGCTAACCAAGTGGGGGGGGGGATGAATTGGTATTTAAAAATTTCTCCAAGAAAAAATACAAACACAATCAAACCAAGATTCACCACAAGAGAAACAAAGTGGAAAAATTAAATGCTAAAAAAAATAAGAAAGAACACACCAGATTTTATAGTGGTTCGATCAACTTGACATACGTCCACTCCCTAGAGCCGCTCCTCTGAGTATTGCACTAAACTTAGTGTCTCTCCTATTGCCCCCACAGCAAGGCGGAGAAGCCCGTAAAAAAACTCCTTTCCATAGACCCTGATAAGGTAGAGAACCCAACTCCTTTTGCTTCCTCTAGAATTAGGCAGAGAACCTGATCAGCTGTTGAAGTAGACCTCTCTCAAACATCTAAGGAACTAAGGATGAAGATCGGAGAAGATGTCTTTGATCCTTGCTTAGAGCAACCTTTCTGAAACCCCTCACAAACTCCCCCTTATAAGATCCTCTCTCTCTCCCTTACTCTCCCTCTCCTCTTAGCTCTCTCAGGTTAGGACAATAACAAAAGATTTTCTCTTAAGAAAATAAGAGATCTTTTAAATAAGAGCTCCATAAATTGCCCTAATTAGCAACTAATCATCAAATATCATCCAAGACGATCGACCGATCGTCCTATATAATTAGTTCAATTTTAGATCAATCAGCCAAGACGATTAGAATATTCCTTTGTTCATATCATCCAGGATGATAGTATATCATCCTGTAAGAATTGTTCAAGTCTTTGAATATCATCCAGACCATCGCCCTGGATGGATGTCTGGATGATGGAAAAATAACAAGATCATTGAGGATAATCTCATAATCATCCGAGCCGATTAGTATAAAATGATAAATATTGTCCAGAAGATTACCCTGAATAGATGTCTAGATGATAAAAAAATAACTTGATCGTCCAAGCCGATCTCACAATCTTCCAAGATGATTAGTTTAATTTAGTATTTATCATCTAGAGCATCTCCTTGAATGGAGCTAGGCTAATTATTGATCATCCATAAAGAACTTAGGTTTGTGAACTAATCATCACAGATAATCTAGCGATCATCCAGGCTGATATGATTGAGCAATCAAACCTTAATTATTTTTCTTAATTACCATATTAATTTAGGAATAATTATACTGCATCGTCCAGGACGATGTCTTAGATGATGTTCTAAAATGAAAGATGCCGAAATAGATATGGTGGATGATTCTTTCTGATTTGATCATATCAGCCCATACGATGATACTATCATCCAGGACAATTTGCTTGGTTGCGACTGCCTTAAATAGGATACCCTAATTAAGGTTTCTATTTTTAATTAATCATCCAAGATGATTTTTGGATCATCCCGGATGATGTGATCGAAAACAAAAAACTTTTGACAATCAGACAAAAATATTCCACCAAGTTTATGTGTGTGCAAGATTACTTAGCATCAGGACCCACAATATTTCAAAGGACTCAAGAAAGAATAAAAAACACTTGACAAACATTACAAACTGACTCAGTCTTATTCTATCAAATTCTAAACTGGTTCGATTTATAATTTGATCTTGTGGGCCTAAAATGTTAGTAGGCAAGACAGTCATAGAAAAATAGAATTGTTTGCTATCATCAAAATTATATTCATTGAAATCAGATTCGCAACATTATCCCCCTTCTTGATCATGGCTAATAATAAAAACTAAATACAACATGAACATAAGTAAAATAGTATGACAAAACAACTCAAGCATTACCTAGTTCTCCCCCTTTTGACATGATAAAAAGGAGGAAAAAAACTAAAAAAGATAAGTAAAATAGAAGATAAAAAAGAAGAACAAAAATAAAGTATTTTTATCAAAGCATGAATATAATGAAGTCTCCATGTGATAGAATTAAAAAATTTATAAGAACAATGAGTTAACATCATCAAAATCTGAAAAATAGTAGAATAACCAATTATGTTGGCCCTTGCTCGGACTTCTCTCATGGCAAAATTATCTTTTGAAAATAGAAGACCTAACTAAAAAAAAAGCAATTGTATAAGAAAAAGAGATCCGTGCAAAACTTCATTTCAGAAAAATATCTTATAAAATAATATATCAAAGTAATTTATCACAATCACAAAATTTGAAATCAAGCATTTGAAAATATCAAGTGATACATGAATTCTTCTAAGATTTAAAGATTTGTAAGAGAAGGAAGCTTGCCTTTTGTGGGATCATTTTATATCTCTTGTCAATTGAATGGCGCACTTTTGAAATTACTAAACGACAAGAGGGGGGTGAATTGTAAAAGTCTTTTTTAATAATAAAATTTAACCTCTAAACAGAGTTTAATTTTGTTGTTTTTGAAACTTTATTAAACAAGGATTCATATGCATTTTTCTTTCACAAAATGCATATGATAGATATGACAATTAAGAATGCAATGCAAAAATGTAAACACGATAAGAAAGACACACCAGAATTTTTTTTAGTAGGTTCGGATCAAAATATGACCATACATCCACTCCCGGGAGTCCTCACTCCGAGATTCTTCACTATCAAAATAGTTCTCCTTTGCCCCCCTCGACAAGGCGAGAAGACTGACAATACTCCCTTTCACCAACCCGGCGTGGCGGAATACAAACTATATTTTGCCCTCTTTGGTCTGAGCCCCAGAGAATCCTTCTCGTTTTTCTCCCTCCTGGAGAGCCCTCAGAGAACCTCGAGTAACGATGTAGATGAGCCTTTCCTCTTGGAGATCCTTCCTAAATCCTTCGCGGGCCAGTAGGAGGTAGCATTGATTGCAGCAAGCTTGGAGCATACCGTGTGAGCTCTCCTCACACCTCTTTTCCCTCACAACTGCTCACCCTCCTTCCTCTTCTCAACCCTCAAGTAATGATCAGAGTTGCGTCCCTGAATCCCGCTTCTAACCACGTTCACCCGCCCTCTGTAATATTCTACTCAAAAGAACTGATGATATTTAAAACAAGCATCCAAAAACCTCTTGAATTTCAAACAGTAGCGTTAGTTCGTACAGTACGATTCAATATCGTACAGTACGATCTCATAACAGCCGTCGTCCTGGTACGATAATGATGTCGCAAACAGCTACAACAATTCGCACTGTGCTGATATAATATCGCTACTGGTACGATTCAACACAAGATTGATTCGTACAGGACGATGGTCTGGACAGATCGGAGGTCGTGCTCGTGTCATGTATTGCGTAGATATTTCGTTACAGAATACGATGTGACAAAAACCAAGAGATCGTCCAGGACGATATCCGGGCGATCATACTTCGATCTCTGCTTCATTCATCATGCCTACGATTTGAGCTTCGTTTTACAGTACGATGTCAAATTTTCATTAGGCTGGATACATGCACTTAAATCACGGTTTAATTTAAGAAGCATAAAAACGGATCGCTACAGTTACGATACATGTTCGTACAGTGGATGATACGACGCAAAATCCACTTACTTAAACTTGAAGTCACGGCTAGGCGTGGGATCTTGAACATATCGTACAGTACGAATGACTCTTCGATTACAGTACGATCTATTCACAGAATTTGTCACATAGCTTGGAGTCGTACGGTATGAAATAAAACAGTATCAGTACGATCTCCTTGAGAAAGAATATTTTAGTTTATATTTTGCCCAGTTAAAAAGGAGTTACTCTCCCCCTCGTGTGTGTTGCATGGCTGCTCTTACTCTTGACGTCATTTCTGTGGGCCAGACCTCAATAAAGTAAAAAATACAATAAATGAAAATTACAATGTTGTGACTCATACTTCCTAACTCACCCGGTCTGAGTCTTTCCTTTCTTCCTGAGTCACTTGTATGATCTTCTGAAACTGTTAGTGCTCAAGCGAAAATAACATATAAATAATTAATCATATGAATAAGCCAGTTCCAAAACACCATTATTTTGGACATCATCAAATGCTTCAAACTCGTGGGTTATGGGTTGCAACAATCTTCCTTTTTGATGATGTCAAATAATTTGTTGCCAAGTAAGAAAGAAAAACTATTTTCTTTTGTAAAAAACATTTCTTTTGTTTGTCTTATTTTTTTGTTTTTTTTGTTTTTTTTTAAAAATTGACAACTACAAGAAAAATAAAAGGACTACAAGCAAGTACGAAACAAAAGATACTGCATTTTAGATATATATGGTATTACAACCATTACATCAACTTCTCCCCCTTTTTTGAAGCCACAAAAGGAGGATCAACTAAAAGCAAAAAGAAATAAAAAGAAAAAAACTACAAGCAAACACAAGACAATCTAGTTCAACGGATCTGATCATGTTGGTGGTTGGAGGTGGATTTGGCTGATTAAGTATTTGAAAAGAGAGGTATCGATAGCACTGATCCATTATTGCAGTAAAACGCTCTCCAAACCAGTGCCATTATTCAGCCTTAAGTGTTGCCTGTGTTGTTCGTTGAATATGCATTGTCGAGACGAGTCTGCCCAGTCTTGCGTCGAAGCGGGACTAAATTCATCATTGGTGTGCTTGTGCTGGAGCTGGTGCAGGTCGCTCGGGGTGCGGCATGGCGTCTGGCGAGCTGGAGCTGCGGCTAGTGCCAACTTCTCCTTCTTCGCATCAAAAGACGGTTCTTTCGGCTCATGTCCCGAGGAAAGAGGTACGGAAGGAAGCATTACTATAAAAAATAGGAAGCCATGTCGGTCTGTATAATTGATATTTATGGTAGAGGATATTTCCTATTAGGTGACTCAAGAGCCTAGATTTGTTTCCGTCGAGTGGGGGAAGACGAACCAAAAGTCATGTGCCGAATCTATAGGTGGCTAATCAAAATCGACCTCATCAAATCTTAACTGTTGACATAATAAGGTAGGTAGCGACTTGACAAGGTAGGGGTCAGATTTGATCCGCGTACGCCACCTTTGGTATGGAATAGATGTTCGCAAGAACATGTTGAGATGATTACGGCGCATTTCGGGTTAAAGATTGGGACTAGAGGCTGGTGTTGATGAAAAATAGTATTCCTAAGGACTGCTATTTTACATCGCTCAATCAAAATATCGGTAAGAATATGAGCGAACCATAGGTTCCTTCATGTGGATCAGGGTGTGGGCATTGTCAGCTCTTAGTTATTTCACGGGTGCGGCCACAAACAAAGGATTGAAAAGTTGGTGTTATCGACGTGTAGGTGAGGCTGGCGAGGAAATTCAAAAAGCAGTTCAGAATTGTTGAAAAACGCATAGGGTGAGAGGAATTGAAAGGTTGGTGGGACAAGAAGGCCCATTTTCTCGAAATTTAAGAGCGGCCTGATTATAGCATTTTTGAGGGAGAATTGCAAGCCTTGTATCTGTTAGTAGGCGTCCTGCCTTCTCCACTATTCAGAAAGCGATGGGGTTGACGATGGGGATGAGGACGAGCTTCCGCGCAGTCATGCCGACCTCGTTTAGACATTGTAGGGAGGGCAAGGAAAACGACGTGAAGGCTGATGTGAGATGAGAGGGTCTGAGTGATTGAACAGCCTAGCAAGGGTTTTATAGAATTTCCGAAATTAACAGTACTGTATCTGGGATTTACAGTACCCAATATCCAATCTCAATATTCCTGTACGTGTCTGTTTCTGGAAAAGGCCTCAGATCCTAAGATCTTACAAATAATCAAGATACATACGTATTCTACAGTCACGATCAGTGCGGAATATCGATCGGTCCTGAGGCACGCATCAGTATTGACCTTTTGACCAAATCTGTACGGTATCCAACGAACTCAGTGATTGGAATCTGTAGCACAGTACGTATTACGATAATAAATATCATTTGTATCCGAAAAATAGCCTATGATCTCAATTTGTCCATTTTGCTGCATGAATGGTGGATCGTACCGTGCCGACACGAGAATGGGAATGCGAAATACAGTTACATACTCAATAATGTTTGTACCATTCGGCTTTAATATTTTGGCTCCCCATCCGTGCTGATCGTGATTGCATACAGTAACTGTCACGGAAAGGAAAGAGAATCGCTTTACAAATTCGGTGAGGCAATTATGCGCGTAAGATATATGCTCTGTTACCATGCATCGTGTTATATCCGTACAAGTGAACGATCAACAGAGCTTAAATCTTGAACTTTTTGGTATGTTTGATATAGATCGTTTACAGTACGATTATGGATCGTTAACTGAACTACGAGAACAATCATAGTAAGTGTTGATGTGCGTGATCAGGAGCAGCACTAAAGATTTTCATTTTTTTATTATATTATTTTTTTTTGGTTTTTTTTTTATGCATTTATATCTATGACACCTAACTAGTCCTCAAGATGCTAAAGTGTCAAGCTGAAGGGTTTTGATTGAATATGTCTAGCCAATTGATCTCCATATGGGTTAGCGATGTTGATATAATTTTTAATAGTAATCTCCACTTAGACCGGACGTGATTCTCTTAATGAAATGATGATACTAATGTCTATGTGTTTCATTTCCGAGAGGTGTTGATTGTTAATTCTTAGAGATCACAAATTGCACTTTGTGTTGTCACCATGATCGAGATGGTTCCAACAGCGTAGTCCAAGAATCAAGAATTTATTGGTTTTAACCATTAGTACGTTTGTGAAACACAACCGTCCTCAACTGGCCCCTAATAATATTCATGCCTCGGCCTGTGGAAAGTGCTACTGAGTTTTGCTATTGCTAACTAAGACCTAAGAAACTAATGATGTCCGTCGAAGTGGCATAGGTACCAGACGGTGCGGCTTTTCTACTCTACCTACATCTGCAAAGTTCAGGAATCTGATCACCACTAAGGATGTCAGGAAAGATGCATGATGTTCTTAGGCTAGATACCAAATTCCTATATTTTGGGCTCCACCGGAGTCAGAAATCTAAACGTTGAACTTCCTTTGACAGCTTAAGAAGTGAGTACTGCTTTAGTGTCTCCGCCTTGAAATCGGGCCACACAGGCACACACTAACATTACGTTCCGGCTACTGGCACTCAAGTAAAGTAGGGTCCATATATTCTACTTATATTTTTTATTTGATCTTATCTGATTTTTCACTAGGTCCTATTCTAATGGAATTGTCGCAACTCATTGGGGTGTTCATGGGTTTGTACTATCCTTTCATACTTTCTTTTAAAAGATCTCTTAAATATACATGATTCGGCTAAGAAATGGTTCCATTATCCATTTACTTTTACACTAAAGCCAAGAAAGTAATTCAAGCTCTCTTCATCATGCTCATTTTTCAAACTCATACTCATTATGTTTTGAAAATTCATGCGTATAAGTTTTTTATTCGAAGAATCCA
>NW_021572048.1:0-200 GCF_001605985.2 Dendrobium catenatum
CTTAGGTGGCAAGGAGAGAGAGAGAGTAGGCTAGATGGGGTGGCCGGCCAAGCAAGGAGGAGAGAGGGAATTTGGGTAATTGGTGGGGCCCAAGGAGTTAATTAAAATCTGATTTTTAACTTTCTGATTTTAATTAATTAGGGAAGTTTTAAATGAGGAAGAAGGAAAATTTGAATTCAAATAGATTAATCCTCACTTAA
>NW_021572049.1:0-645 GCF_001605985.2 Dendrobium catenatum
CGTGCCCAATCAAGATAATTTTGTGATGATGTATCAAGCCCAATTAAGATAAAGTCATATATACATCAAATACGTAAGACTCGAAATCAAGACATCTTAGTTGATAGTCAAAGCTCACAACCGACAGACTAAGAAATCACTATTTTTAGCCTTCGTTTGGGGCATCTTTCTTTCTGTTTCTTAAAACAGTTTTTTAGTACACAAATTAATTTTTTTTTACTAGAAAGTTTGCTTTAAGAAGAACTAAAAAAGCTGTCACAAACGAAACATTAGGCTTCAATTTGGATGACTTTACAATTTTTTAGTATAAAAAATATTTTTTTCTACTAAAAAGCGGCTTTAAGAAGCAGTAAGAAAGTCATCTCAAATGAAATCTTAATCTTTTAGACATTATTCAAATCTAACCTTTTTTCTATATATAATTAGTGATTTAGCATCAAGTTATATTTACTTTTTTTAAAACTTTTTTATAGCTTCTTAAAATAAATTTTTAGTATAAAATTTAAAATTTTGTACTATAAAAAATAATTAGAAATCTGTCCTAAATAAATACTGAGTTTAAGAAGGAAAGAGTATCATTTGGACTATCTTTAAGGCGGCTTTGGTTGCTAATTATAAAACAAATTTTCTTGATTGAAATCTTTA
>NW_021572050.1:0-239 GCF_001605985.2 Dendrobium catenatum
AGGTTAAATTACATGCATAGGAGTTAAGATCGTAAAACAATCAATTAATCGAACATTTCGTACATGAATGATTTTCAACGTAAATCTCTAAATTAACAATGAGATTAGGCACTATGCATGAGTCCCTCACTCAACTCTCTAATTCTCTAAGCTTTAGCGGTGAAGAGCTTGACATGAACTTTGTGAATCAAAGTATAACCATGTTGGAGAAGTAAACTAAGAAGATAAAAGAGTTTGGA
>NW_021572051.1:0-275 GCF_001605985.2 Dendrobium catenatum
CTTGAATTGCCGGCCTCACAGCCAAGGCAATTTTTCATGGTATCAGAGCAGCGCGTCTGAGAACGGAATTTTTTTTTTCTTTCTCTTGTCCCGCTGTTATCATCTTCTCTCACAAATGGCTGGATCATCAACGTCCCTCCCTACGGTGGATTCCGCTACAGCAGCTTCTCAAATCAACTTCTCTCCTCAACTTAAATTCTTGATGAGCAACATCAAGAATCTAGTCTCATCTTCACTGACAGCCACCAACTACCCGATTTGGAGATCTCAGGTGT
>NW_021572052.1:0-252 GCF_001605985.2 Dendrobium catenatum
AAGCTAAGAGCACTCTTATGGCTTCTAGTCTGGCAACTGGGGCAAAGGTTTCTTCAAAGTCTATCCCCTCAATTTGGTTGTACCCCTTAGCTACTATTCTTGCTTTATTCCTTATTATTGTTCCTGAATCATTCACCTTATTCTTGAAGACCCATTTTTTTCCAATAACACTGTGTTCTTTAGGTCTCTTGACTAACTCCCAAACATCATTTCTGGTGAATTGGTTCAGCTCTTCTTGCATTGCTAGAATCC
>NW_021572053.1:0-210 GCF_001605985.2 Dendrobium catenatum
TCATAAGCTTTTATACATGTCATTTTCTAGAAGAGAAAGAAAAACATTTTGAAGAATGAAAGATTTGAAAATCTTTTGAATAAAATTTTGTTATATCCTTCATTATAAATGATCTTTATAACTTACAAATAATCCACTAGGGAATATGTTTTTATATCAGATCATCATATATGAGGAAAACAAAAGGGGAGTAGTTTGATCATCTTTGAT
>NW_021572054.1:0-283 GCF_001605985.2 Dendrobium catenatum
TAGGCAACATAAATTTGATGCTGAAGAGTATCTCCCAATAGTCTCCAAGGAATCAAGAAAGTAGCTTGAAGAAGACAATGGAAATCTTGCTTGGAGTAACCTTTGTGAATCCCTCACAACTCCTCCTCACAAGAATCTCTCCCTTTCTTCTCTCCCAAAGCTCTCTCTCTCTCTTCCTCCTCTAAGATCTCTCTCAAGATAAGATAATAACATAAGGTCCTCTAATAAGAGTATTAGAAAACCTTAAGTTGTGGGCTTAAAAAAACCTAAATTTTTAAGAGAT
>NW_021572055.1:0-246 GCF_001605985.2 Dendrobium catenatum
TGCAGGACGGATAATTTTCTTCTTTGAAAACTTTCTCATTAAAGCTAAGACTCATGAGTGATTGTATATGAACTTTGTGATCTTCTTCGCCCTTGAAAGAGCACTCTTATGTTGAGATAAATCATTAAGTTCCTCTAATATAAGATCAATGTAGTGTGCTGCGCAGGGTGTCCAATACATGTGTTTCCTGTTCTCCATCAACATCTGACCAGCTGCTTTGTATGCACTGACATTGTCAGTCATCAC
>NW_021572056.1:0-735 GCF_001605985.2 Dendrobium catenatum
GAAGTCTTGGAGTAGAAGTTTAGAGTCTGATCCGTTATAGGTATTTTTGTATTTTTGATTTTTGTACAGTCGTGTCTTTTCTGTTCTGCTTTTCTTTCTGTCTGAAAGCCATGAGCTATATTTGTATATGATTCTTTTGAGGAAGAAAAAGATAGACGATCTGTTCAGCTGCATTTGATGTTCATATTAGCTCTGTGCATCAGTTTCTTTATGTATGTTTGGAAGAAAGTTCTGAAACAAATTCCAAAGCCAGATCCTGGAATCAGTTCGGTCAGTTTGAAGTTCCGGCATCACGACCTGATGCGAGCGGGATCCGTCCCGATCGGTTTGGGTCGTGACAAGCTTTTTTAGTGGTATCAGAGCAATGGTTTTGGAATTTGGAATTTGGATTATAAGAAAGAGCTATAGGAAGTGATCTGAGTATGTCTGGGGTAGTTTTGATTTGTTCGGATTTTTATTGTATTGTTTTTGTGATTAGTTTTCTGGATTTTCTAGATTTTCTGGATTTTCTGTATAGATCTTCCAGACCCCGATATGACAGACGGTCAGAGTGCCAGTCAGGCAGCACCAGTGGGTAGTACAGCCCCAGTGGTCGGTGCAGATACACTTTCCCAGTTTAATACATTGGTTGCTCAGATGTTGAGCGAGACTCACAGTAGAGCCTCTACTATTCGATCTGAGGATATTGATAGACATCTACAGATGTTTCTGAGATTGAAACCTCCGAGGTTTGAG
>NW_021572057.1:0-372 GCF_001605985.2 Dendrobium catenatum
TAATTATACTAACTATAATTAATTAAAATAATTAAAGCTAAAATTAATTAAAATCAATTTTAATTAAAATAAACTAATTACTCTCTCCCTCTACCTCTCTCTGCATGGCAAATTTACGGGATTTGGCCGGAGTAGCGAGCAGGGAGAAAGTTACCTTCACTTCCAGTGAGCTCCTTTGCTTGCTTTCGATCAAAATGTTGTAACTTCCGATCCCGTCAGGAAAGGGAGTCGTGGAAGGAGCAAAGTCAGACGGGAACACAAGAGGCGGCGAGCTCCCGTTCGTGCTTCCGATCGAAACGTCGTATCTTCCGGTCCGACTGGAAGGGAAAGTCGGCGAAGGAGCACAGTCGAACAGCCGAGAGGAGTCGGAGA
>NW_021572058.1:0-1343 GCF_001605985.2 Dendrobium catenatum
TTGTCATATGGATACTTTACTAAAAAAAATAAAAAATATAAAACCAAAAATAAGAAAATTTTTCCTTTCCTTCGTTTTTCTTTTTCTTTTTAGTTTTCTTTTAGCATTTTTATTGTTGTTTCTAGCTTTATATTGTGAGTCATTTATTTTTGAGGGCTTTGATCATCAGCATCTTTTCCTTGGATTCAAATTTCTTATCATATCGTCTTGGCCGATAACTTTATCGTCCTGGACGATAGGATAATTACTCTTCAAATTTTCATCTGCTGAACTTTTTTGTGCTTGCTATAAATCTTCGTCCTGGATGATAATTTATTATCCTGAACAGTTTGATCGAACTCTATTACAATCATGTTGATTGTCTTGGTCGATAACATATTTCGTCATGGACGATGCATTTTATGGTCATCATCCTAGCCGATACACTAGATCTTCCTGGACGATCCATGTGTCAGCACATTTAAATCTATAAAATCGACCTCGGACGATCCATTATTAGACAATCGTCCTGGCCGATCCACTGTTCGTCCTGGACGATACACGTGGAACAGATTTACAATATTTTAACTTCGGCCGGTACCATCAATTATTGTGCATCATCCTGGATGATACACCTAATCGGCCAGGACGATCTACTTTTTCAACTGTCGTCCGGCTTGACTCCTCGGGACAATCGTATGTGTCTAATCATCCTGGCCGATATCTGATCGGCCCAGCCGATCGGACCACCTTTTTGACCAATCGGCCTGTACGCAATAATTGAACCAAATCGTCCTGAACGATTCTGCGATCGTCCTGGATGATATGACCGTTTCTTTAAATTCAGGCCATTACAGCCATTATTTTCACCTCAACCTTGTTCTTCTCTTGTGTTTTCTTAACTAATTTCTTGTTATGACTGGTGGGAAGCAAGTCTGACAAGCTTCTGAAAGTTCCTCGAGGGCCACTCTGGACCATTGATTCAAGGAAGTGGAGGATCAAACAGCTTATCGTCGCTACAAAGAATGTGACATCACCCTTTCCAGAATAATCAATCCTTCCCACCTTTCATATCCGATAATGGATCTCTTTGCTCACACTTCTCTCTGTTTCATTATTACCCTCACTGTCCCTTTTTCCTCAGAACTTCTGTTAGAATTTTATTCAAATCTTCGTGTAAATTCTACTTTCATAGCCCTGACCTCCTATGTGAATCGACGCCCCGTCGAAATTACATATCAGGACTATGCTGAACTTTTGCAGCTATCCACCACCTGGGATAAGATGCATATAATCGTTTTAGATCCTGATTTTGACTGGTCCACGGCAAACCATTTTCTTCGCCAAACCAACACACACTTTCA
>NW_021572059.1:0-208 GCF_001605985.2 Dendrobium catenatum
CTGCCGGTTATTACCCGGGTTTGTACCGGCGGTGTTCCGGCAGTTGCGCCGCCGGTAATTTTACCAACGGCTCACCGGTGTGCGTTAGATCAACCGCCGGCAAGCGTCGGTACACCGCCGGCAAGCGTCGGTACACCGCCGGTTCAACACCGGCGGTTACTCGGTGGCTTGGCCGACGGTCTTACCGGCGGTCTAGACCGCCGGTCGT
>NW_021572060.1:0-539 GCF_001605985.2 Dendrobium catenatum
ATGAAATTCCTTCATCTCCTAAGCATTTCCACACCTTATTAAAGAAAGAGATAAATATTTGTTCCCAGCGGAGTTGCTATTTTCTGTTTGAATGAAAAAGTTATTGTTGGAGTTAAAAAATAGTAATTTCTCTTTGTGAGAATTTTTTTTTGGGTGTTTTAGTTTTGAAATCTAACACATCATTATGAATGATATATCATCTTAGGAGGCAAACATATTATTCTCTAATGGGTTCGGATTATAAAATTGTATGTTAATCCAGATTTTCATATTCAAACTCTGGAAAGAACTACATAAGACCCTAGAGGTTCAAAAGGATTTTTGATCAAGTGTTTGACTATAAAAATCAAGATAAGTGATCATTAATTTCATAATTAAAGTTATAATAATAAGATGACTTATCTTCCATGGAAAAGAGAATATCCACTATTATTAATCATTTGATTATGATGATAATGATAAAAAAAAATTATTTTCCCAAAAGATAATTATTAAAGTTTTAAAAAATTGATTTTGAAAATTTAATATGGGTTTCTAAA
>NW_021572061.1:0-227 GCF_001605985.2 Dendrobium catenatum
GAAGGAAAGTTTCAGATGTTATTGGTAAAGGGAAGGATTTATTGGCTGAGGAAAGGATTGAGAAAGTTTTATTTAAAAAGATGACATTGGCTCTGGAGGGTGGATTTGAGGCATCGTCTTCATCTTTGCCATCAAGTGCAAAAATTACACCAAAATTGAAAAATTCTGAAGGCACTAATGTAGACTCTTCGTCTATAATCACTGAAAATTTTCCCAAATCTGTTAAA
>NW_021572062.1:0-381 GCF_001605985.2 Dendrobium catenatum
CACACATGTTGTATTTGATGAATCTGGAAATTTGGATGAGCCAAATGTTGTGGAAGAAGAGATTGAGAAAAACTCCCAAAAGAATGATAGATTAAATTTGAAAGAAATGTGGAAGAAAATTTGGAAAGAGAAAACCCATTGCCTAGAGATTTGAGATTTTCTAAAAACTACCCAAGAGAGTTGATTATAGGTGAACCTAGTGAGGGTGTTAGAACTAGATGTGGATTAAACAAGGAAGACAATCATTCAGCCTTTATTTCTACAATAGAACCCACTAATATTGATCAAGCACTTTCTGATGAATTTTGGATATTGGCCATGCAAGAAGAATTGAATTAATTTGAAAGAAATAAAGTTTGGGAATTAACCTCAAGGCCAAAA
>NW_021572063.1:0-277 GCF_001605985.2 Dendrobium catenatum
TGTCGCCAGAACACATAACTATCCTGCATTGCATCAGGCAAGGCACGGAAAACAGCCAGCACAGAGAATCAAGCAGCCAGCCACGGAAACCCAAGGGGCAAGGCACGGAAAAACAACCATCACAGGAAAACGAGAAGACAAAGGGGAGGAGAAGAGGCAAAGTCCACTACAAAATGAATTCAAGACTAATAGCAAACCTTTATGAATTAATGAGCTAGGAAGTGCAATTAATCCCCAATTATTGAGCTAAAACTTTAGCTCAAGCATTTATGAGCTA
>NW_021572064.1:0-220 GCF_001605985.2 Dendrobium catenatum
GATGTCACACTACGATTTCCATTTAGTGGATCTCCAAAAATTTACTTGGATGTCACACTATGATTTTCATTTAGTGGATCTCCAAGAATTTACTTAGGTGTCACGCTAAAACTTTCTTTCTCCATAGATCTCTTGGATGTATCAATAGATGGCTGAGATGTTGATTTCTTTTGTCCTGTGCTTTGTGCTGCGGACAATGATGGAAAATTTTCTAATTTGT
>NW_021572065.1:0-423 GCF_001605985.2 Dendrobium catenatum
ACTTTCTTGTGTTGTAGCTTGTTCAAACATAGTTTGAAGGATGCTTCACAGTTGAGGTTCCAACTTTGATTGAAACATGTTTGAATATGATTCCAATCATGTTGGAATATGATTCCATTCATGTTTGAACCTTTGTTGAATTATGTTCAAACATTGTCTAAATAATTTACAAGCTTACTCGAACTTGTTGAATCTTCACCCGAACCATGTTTGAATTTTTTTTCTAAACCTTCACAAAAACTTGTTCGTCCAAATCATCTTTTAATAGGATTGAATCTTACACTTATTTGAAATTTATTTAAAGTTAAATTTGAACCTTATTCAAATTTTGTTAGAAGCTTATTTGAACATTATTCAAAACTTTTTGGAATCAAATTCATTTTTCATACACTTCAATAGCCAATCGACGAATATAAGATCGAA
>NW_021572066.1:0-1472 GCF_001605985.2 Dendrobium catenatum
AAAAACGAAAGAAAAATCATTTTAATTGATGAAATAGGAGAAAGACACGAGATACAATGGATCCCCAATTGGAGAGGAGGATCTACCAATCTCTAAACGGCGGCTAGAGCCCAAGTACAACCAAAGAACTCTCACAAATGCAGCAAAATACCAAATAATCCTAACCCTAGGAAATTCTCCTACTTAAAGCATACAATAATCCTCTATATCCCAAAACAGCCCTCCTTTTCAAATTTCCCTCATAATCCTCCCTTTAATTATTTCTTAATTAATGGTGGGCCGGGGAGGGGGAATTTCGGCGGAACATTTATTCCGCCTCATTGATGCAATCATAATTTCTGTATTTTCATTTTCAAATATTGAACATTGGTATTTATTTAGTTTTTATATTTTTTTAGCTATCCAATGATGGAAGGCATCCAATGATCATGGTAGGTTGTGCTTGGGCTTTGGTAGACCTTTGGTTTGCTAGCTTGTTTGGTCCCTTGGGCTGTTGCTGGTTCTCGGGTTGGCTTATGGTTCTCGGTTTGAACTTCTGATGATGTTGGGAGGTGGTGGTTTATTGGAGTTGAGCTTTATTTTCCTAAGTTGCTAGCTCATTAATGTTGAGCTGAAGTTTAGTTCATTTATTGGGAGATTTATTGAGCTTCCTAGCTCATTATTCCAAAAAGGTATGCTTTAAATCAAGGATTCAATTTGGAGTGGACTTGCCTCTTCTCCTCCCCCTTTTCTTCTCATTTCCCTGTGCTGGGTGATTTCCCGTGCCTTGCCCCTTTGGTTCCCGTGGCTGACTGTTCGGTTTTGCGGATGGCTGCTTGGTTCCGTGCTAAGCTGCTCGGTTCCGCGGTTCTCTGCTTGGTTCCCGTGAGTTTCCTCCTCTGTTTTGCTGTGCCGTTTGGGAATTGTTAAAGTGTCTGTTAACCTTTCTTTTCCCTAAATCTTATTGTTGGCTTATTTGGAGGTGATATGGTTGTTTGGTTCCCCTCTCTTGCCTATATATAGTAGATGATTTTTGAAGGCAAAGGTTGTTGAATTTGGTTGAGCTTAGTCTCTTTAAAAATCCGAGGGTTTTCTTCTTCTTGGAAAAGCTTGAGAGCTTTGTCCACTTCTTCTTCTCCTCTATTTCATCTGGACTTCTTACCTCTTTCTTCTCTATGCAAGTTCCACTCCATTTGTATCCTTGTTCTTGAACTTTGGGAGGTGTTTGTTGGCTGATTTGGGAGCATTTGTTGGACGAGTTTGGTTGGACGTTTGGACTATCTTGCTGTGGTGGACCATCGGTTTGCTAGCCCTAAGCACATACTTAACTTAACCTACATTTCGATGCATGTGAGGAAACCGTTCTGTCGGTTGTTCTAAGGATAGCGTCTTTTTATATTTTTTTTGTTTCTCTTGATCTCTTTTCTCGTTTATTCGTCGGTTTTTGATGTCATAAATGATTGCTACTATTTGAATCGAGTTTGGTTATAGTT
>NW_021572067.1:0-303 GCF_001605985.2 Dendrobium catenatum
TGTGCCCCAATACAAAAAGAGTAAAATCAGTCCACAAGGATCCTGCCAATTCAGGGGTTTGGGGAATGATTAGGTACAACAATAAGCTTTGCTTTTAGCAGACAGATTGTTTCCATTATTTCATTAAGGCCTCATTTAGGACGATTTTCTTACTGCTTCATAAAGCAGCGTTCTTGTACAAAAAATTTAATTTTTGTACTAAAAAATTGTTTTACGAAGCAGCAATAAAGTCGCCCCAAACGATGCCTAAATCAATGACCAAAAAAGGGTAGACCAACCATTGGACACAGGCCCACCCTCAAC
>NW_021572068.1:0-211 GCF_001605985.2 Dendrobium catenatum
TTGGTAGATTACTGAAAGCTCCTCCTTGTAACCCATAACAATCATCCCAAGACCTCCCTTAGATGCTTTCATATTTCATAAAAAGCTGCTTTTTTAATGCCTAGTAGCAGTGCCTCTTGTCCTATGCTTTGGAATCATATATGCCATAAGCGGTTTGAGGTAATTGATGATCCTGCTCTGACATGCAGTGAGAAAATCCTTGAACAAATCA
>NW_021572069.1:0-763 GCF_001605985.2 Dendrobium catenatum
TATGAGCGCCCCCCTTTTAGATATGGCCACCTGCACAAAAAAGTATTTATATCTTTCTACACTAACCATTTAAGGGCAAGTACCCATAACGCAGACAATCCAAAAGTCAATCACTCCACAACATAAAATCACATGCACACACAAAGAAAAATCATAATCCTAGCATGCCTAAGGGGCTGTGCATCTAAGTGTGTGAGGCTCGTATGGTATGTCACACTAAGGGTCCTTCTAGAGTTTGGATCTAAGGAAGAAACGTCCAACATATAGCTTTTGAGCTTAATGTTGGAGGAATTCTCTTCCTAACTTTTGGAGCTAGGAAAAGAATGAATTCTTTTAGCATTGAGGCTAAAGAATAGGAAGAAAGGTAATCCAACACATGTTGCAAATCTATTTTCATGACTTATGTTTTGATGATTGACAAACACTATTGATTCTCTTGGACTGCATGTTACTTTTAACTTTTCAGGAATCGAAGATTGGACGAACAAACGAAGCCTGCGGAGGTTAGGATTGTGTCAGTTTGTACTTTGTTTTTTCTCTTCTTGAGTCTATTTGTAATGTTCAAAGAGACTGATGCTAAGTAACCATATATACACACACTTGAGAGACTTAGAAATTCTATTTTTACTCTAATCGGTCAGGACGATATTTACATCGTCCGGGACGATTTGGCTTAAAAAAGAAATTCTATCAGAGATTCTTAATTAAGGCAGCCGTCACTAACAGATCGGCCAGGACGATACGTGTATCGGCCAGGACGATA
>NW_021572070.1:0-250 GCF_001605985.2 Dendrobium catenatum
ATGCCACACCCCGAGCACCTGCACCAGCACACCCTAACGATGATTTGGTTTCACGCTTCGACCAACTGCAGACTCGTCTCGATATGCATATTCAAGAACAACATCAGCAACACGAGATAGATATGCAATAGTTTGGAGAACGCTTTACTGCAATTGATCACCGATTTGATGCTCTATTTCAATATTTTCAACCGAATCCACCTCCACCATCAACTGATCAGGACCTTCTTGTTTAGATTATTTGTATTGT
>NW_021572071.1:0-951 GCF_001605985.2 Dendrobium catenatum
AAATTCATACATATTACAAATAAAAAATTTGAATCCAAAATCTCTTAATTGATAGTCAAAGCTCCCAAATAGTAGATCAAGGTTAGTCATTATAAAAGTGAGTCAATATTAAATATATAATTTTTTTAGACATTTAGCCTAATTAAGATAAATAAATACAAATTACATATGCAATACTCGAATCCAAGATCTTTTGATTGATAGTCAAAACTCTCAACTACCAGAGCAAGATGGGCTGGCCAATAGTGTCATCACTAGCTATAGTAATAAAAGATATAACTTGTAACTTTAATAATAAAAAATATGACTATTCTCATAAATTATAGTTGCTTATGGATCATTATTGCTTGCAAATTGTGAGTTGCATGCTTTTCTTAGCAAGTGGAGGCCATTACCCAAAGGCCTCCACTAGTCATGAATTGGACGTTATTTGTCGGTCTGCAAATGCTAAAGCATTGAAGCGCTTCGATCATATTTATCAAGAAGTCATAGTAGAGTTACAAAAAGGTATGCTTGGTCTTTATACAAATGATTTTAATTTATATTATCAATTATCTAGCTCGCATTTTTATTGGTTAGTTACATAATCTTACTATTATATTTTCTTAATAGTAATTATTCGAGGACTCTCATAGTTTAACATAATCAATACTTATGAGTTAAAACTTTATGAAATGAGAGTGTGGCAAAATATGGTATCTTTGATAATAGAATTTTATGATGAGAGTGATACTAATCTAAATAATTGGAGACTTCTCTATCTAGATGGAATGCATTAGAGAAATTACTTTATCCTTATTGCATGGTGCAATGAAGAGTTTTTGCTTAAAAAAAATGAAGGCAAGAATAAATTTTTTCATAGGCAATTTTTTTTTTCTAATTTATCATGTTTACAAATATAATAAAGATTTATTTTATTTAAAAAAATTAATATATCACTTCCACTTTCTA
>NW_021572072.1:0-423 GCF_001605985.2 Dendrobium catenatum
TTCAACTCAGAAAGTTCTTTCGGTGTCATCCTGTACGAAGCTTTTGATATCGGAGCTGTACCCGAAAAAATATCGATAGAGAACTCCACATCTCTATCCGGAGGTAAACCAACCAACTCCTTAGGAAAAATAACAGCAAACTCTCGTACCACTGGGATATTAGAAACAGAACCAACATCCAGGTTCATATCCCGCACCGAAGCCAAAAATACTGGATAACCCTTCTTCCACATTCTTCTCACTTCCAGTACAAAAATCAGGCAAGAGAGAACACCTCGTAAGCCTTAAAATACACATCTTTATCCTGATATAAGCAAGCTCACTTGCTTCTTCAAACAGTCAATCTGGGCCTCATACAAACTCAGCTAATCCATGCCCAAAATCACGTCATACGAAGAAATCGGCAACAAAATCAGACTTGAT
>NW_021572073.1:0-505 GCF_001605985.2 Dendrobium catenatum
ATGATTAATCCTTAATTTAATTGACTAATCATGAGGGTTAATTTAAGTAAGTATTCAAAGATTCGTATTGTATGATTAGATCGTACAATACGATCAATTCAAAATTTAAGATTTAAAAACTTACTAAATTAATCTGGCAGCTAGAGTTTTAAATTAGAAATACATCATATAATATGATAATTATCATACAATAGGATTAGTTTATGGAAAATAGCTATTAGGCCACAATAGTTTGTACAATATGATTTAAAATTGTACAGTATGATATATAGAGAATAAAATTTTTTTTCCTTTAAAAGAAACTCTCCCCCTGTATGTGTGTATGGTTGCTCAATTTGTATACACTTTGTGGCCAAACTCAAGAAAAGAAAAAAATAAATAAAAGAAAAATATAGAGTTACAGACTTCACATTCTGGTTATTTTTAGCAATATGTGATCTCCCTGAAATGTTAGTACTCACTGATAAAAGCAACATTAAAACTATTCAATAAATAATGATATAAT
>NW_021572074.1:0-472 GCF_001605985.2 Dendrobium catenatum
ATGTCTCCCTTAGTCACATGGTCTCTAATGAAGTGATATCTAATGTCAATGTGCTTAGTCCTTGAATGTTGGATAAGATTCTTAGAGATGCATATGGCACTAGTGTTGTCACAAAATATTGAGATGGTGCCTAGAGGTAATCATAAATCCAATACCTGTTATTTCAACCAAAGGACTTGGGCCACACAACTTCCAAGAGCAATGCACTCAGCTTCAGCAGTGGAAAGTGCAACAGAATTTTGCTTCCTACTAGAGCATGAGACCAAAGATTGTCCAATGAATTGACAAGTCCCTGAAGTACTTTTTCTATCAACCTTGCATCCTACAAAATCAGAGTAAAAAAATGCAATAATCTCAAAAGAAGTGTTGTGTCTAGGATACCAAATCCCTAAGCTTTGGGTCCCCAAAAGATATCTAAAAATTGTTGCGGACCTATGATTTATGATTTTGATGATAGCAAACATTTCTTATT
>NW_021572075.1:0-335 GCF_001605985.2 Dendrobium catenatum
TGTCATTTTTAATATGATGTCACCTTAATTTCTATATATTATTTAAAAAAAAATTATTATGCCATGTCCACGCCGCACATGTGTCCTATATTTTTAAAAAATGCCGTGTCCATGTCGTGTCGTGTCCGTGTCGCCATGTCCGTGTCGCCATGTCCGTGTTGTTGCATCATAGACACCGTCATAAGATAATCACACTTGATATCTAACAAACCCTTTAGTTTTCAAGTGCCTATGAGCTTTTTACAAGATGAGGGAAGAGGAGGTAAAAAAATAGTGATGTAGAATTTCTGGGGCTGTGTTTGGAAATGATTGCGTTTAAGCATTTATTTCATTAA
>NW_021572076.1:0-214 GCF_001605985.2 Dendrobium catenatum
CCCCTGCCCTAGCCGAGAGTTTAGGTATACTCCTTGCTAATTCTCCATTTCCCCACCATTCTCTCCTTCATTATCATCTTTGACCTTCATCTCCATTTATCTTCTTCCCTTTCTCTGTTGGGTAAGAGAAGTAATGAGGATTACTTCTATTTTTTTAGAGGAAATGATGCTAGCATGTTCTGTTTGGAATTTTGAAATCAAGAACCATTGCTTG
>NW_021572077.1:0-266 GCF_001605985.2 Dendrobium catenatum
AATTATTCAGCTATATTTATAAATATCCAAACCAATTCTTTAAAGAACAAGTAATTGGACCAGCAATCCATGCTAAAAGAATTTTATTAATATCAAAGCAAATCCAGTAACTTTGAGGTAAGCATGACCTAATATATTTTACATCAGAGTATTCTGATATAATTTTTTCTGACTAAAATTTTGAAAATGAAATTAAGAAAAAATTTCATAATTCATTACTATTATTAAAATTTAAACTAAAAATTAAATAAATATAATTTAAAGTT
>NW_021572078.1:0-475 GCF_001605985.2 Dendrobium catenatum
AAAAAATACAAATAATATGCATATAATCATTCATATCGGACCACTATAAAACAATAATAATAACATCAATTCTTTATCTCACCACGTGAAATCGGCTACATGAATCCATTTTCTACATAACCTCATATAGTATCATATATTTGGCAAAACTCCACTTGCGTACAAATGATTTTTAATAACCTTTGCTTCTATCTTTATATTCCACGTACCTGGATGGATTATGTGATGAAGTAAGCTCGCTCAAATCTTCAGTTGCTGAATTAATTTTTATTTGTTTACCATGCATTGAGATAAATTCATGAAGATTCATTATTACTTAAAGGTGACATTTATAAATAAATTAAAAAATATCTTTCAAAAAGCTTCTCATTTGAATTCCTATTAAATTGAATCATCTTCGTATGTTTATTGTGTTGAGATAAACATTTGTATGAATGTTTGATACATCATCAAAAAATTATCTTGATCGGGCACG
>NW_021572079.1:0-393 GCF_001605985.2 Dendrobium catenatum
ACCTTATAACTTTAATTTTATTTAACGTGTAAGCCCCTCTATGGGTTTCGCCTAAAAGAAACCAAGCAGAACCTCAATTTAAATCATACATACCTAGTAAACTCCATCACACTTAACATTGGCCTATTAATTTCAAACCCTATCTAGATCCTCACCTTTGGAGCTTCATACATTAAGCCCATCAACCCTAGCTTCCCAAGCTAATGTTTGACCCAATCAACTTGCTTGAGCTTGGCTAAACTAGCTAAATATAGGTTAATTCCTTATATAAATTCCTACATTCATGCTTCATTCCATCAAACTCATTCAATTAATTTCATTAAAGATCCTATAATGTTACACTCATCTAGCATGTTCCCTGGGTGAAAGGAAAACCTGGTCAGTTAAACCATA
>NW_021572080.1:0-398 GCF_001605985.2 Dendrobium catenatum
GCCTAAGTGAGCTATCTCTAGGCACACCAAGAGGAAGAGCGAGGGGGCATGGTGAATTGATAGTTTTAAAAATCCTACTGAAAACAACAACAACAACAACATCAAGCCTTTGTCCCACTACGTGTAATTGAACAACTATTCTTGTAGTGTTGCTGACACTATCTTGATATGTTGGAATGATGGATTTCATTTATTTAAAGTTTTGAACTCTTTTGCTTTCGCTCGATATATATAAATACTTGACTTTATTTTGATGATTTTCTTTTAATAAAGCAATGATGAGAAACCTCATAAGATAAACTGTGGATTCTTTTAGGGTAAATGCAACCAGATGGCTTTTGTGTTCTCTTAGATCGAGCATATACATTATAATTAAACAAGTTTTATTATCTAAGCTA
>NW_021572081.1:0-232 GCF_001605985.2 Dendrobium catenatum
TTTGTAACTTTAATAGTTCTGTCGGAGCACATGCAGGAGGATATATTTAATTTAGAGGATCATATAAAGGGCATTTTAAAATATTTAAATATGATCCATCTATGCAAATGATTTTATTTGAAAATGGCCCAGGATTTTATTTAAGGGGCCTACGAACGCCTTCTGTCCGCTTGCACACATGTTGCGGATCCGGTGACGTTATTCTAAATTAGATTTCATTTGTAACACATAG
>NW_021572082.1:0-262 GCF_001605985.2 Dendrobium catenatum
TCAGCTTACTCACCTGACCAAATCTGCTCACACCCTTTATCGGGCTGACTTTTACATACACAAAGTCACCAACTTGAAACTCAATAAATCTGTGCTTCTGATTATAATATTTCTACTGACGGTCCTGAGCCGCTTTCAAGCGTTCTTTTATCAAACTGATCTTCTGAGCAGTTTCATCAGCAAAAGTGGCACCCAAAGCCTGTCTATCTCCGATCTCAGTCAGAGTCAAAGGAGTACGACACTTCCTGCCATACAGAGCCTC
>NW_021572083.1:0-256 GCF_001605985.2 Dendrobium catenatum
TCAGTCAATGGTCAATGAATCTGTGCAATACAGAAATCCAATAGTCAATAAAGCCAGTCAATGCAGCGGCAGGCGAATCGATAAATCAACTCAATAAATCCATGTCAATCTCGAAGAAATCCGTACCCAGAAGAAAACCAGTCAATCCGTCAAATCAATCAAGTCGTCGAATCACTCAATCCGTTAAATCAATCGCTATCAAATCCAATCAATGCGGTCAAATCAAATATCTATTCAATGAAATCAATACGAGGAA
>NW_021572084.1:0-949 GCF_001605985.2 Dendrobium catenatum
CCCCCCTCAAAATTGAAGCTGGTTCCGCCCCTGATTGCACGAGTATCTAGCACACAAACAAAGAAAATAGAAACACCATATTTTTTTATGTGGAGAACTCTAAAGTGAAAAATAATGGAGCCACGCCAAGTTCAAATGATTCAACTAGTGTTTAAATAAATTACAAATGATTATTTTTATCCTTCAAATTGAGGATGATTAGATTACAAAAGTCAACTATCAGGTTAAAATTTAGTGACTAATGGAGGTTGGATGTAAATCAGGTGGCGTTCGATGGTTGGGGAAAAATTCAGCGTCAAGCAGTGGTTGATAAGGAGTATGGTATTCTAGCTAGTTTCTCTTTCTTTCTTCTCTTCCTTCTCTCCCTTGCTCATTCCTTATTAGATCCAACCCAAGAACAAGGACTGTGACCAAGGCCAGAATCAAGCATATCCCCAGAAGAATGTATGTTGACAAATACTTATTAAGCTATTCCACAGCTTTATGTTTCAAGAGATGTGCATTAAGACAACCAAAGTGACATTTTTAGATATGATTTTACTTTGCTTGATTTAACTTCAATAATTTTATGATTTTCATGATTGCAATTTTAATTTTAAGTTCATACTTACGTCTTTGTTGAGATCTAGAAAATCATTCAACCGTTATTTATGTAGTCTTTGTTGCTTATTGTTTGGCCTTTAGCTAAAATGTATTTTTAAGGAAATGCAGCCATAAGACAAACTAAATCTAAAAAATTTTATTTATAATTTTTAAATAATAAAGTAAATTTTAATGGTATATAATATCTATAAAATTATTAATTCTAAATAAGAAAATTTATTTGAAATTTTCAGGCATTGAGTTCACGCTCACCAAATATTGGTGGCGTGGTATTGAATATATAAAATAGGCAACTTTTTTGTAGGATTGAAGACTTGGTTTATAGCAATAGAATTTCAACTTCTAA
>NW_021572085.1:0-409 GCF_001605985.2 Dendrobium catenatum
TACCAAGGAGCCTTACCTCTGACAGAGATGTAAAGTTCATAAGCCACTTTTGGCGCGAATTGTGGAAAAGGCTCAACACAGATATTAATCTCTCATCGGCCTATCACCCGCAGTCCGATGGACAGACGGAAGTTGTTAATCGCACATTAGGCAATATGCTTCGCTGCATAGTCCAGCAGCACCCGAAACGATGGGAAGAACTTCTCGGGCAAGCGGAATTCGCCTACAATTCCATGCCGAATCGCTCCACAGGCCGATGTCCTTTTTCTATTGTCTATACCAAAATGCCGAACCATCTGGTTGATCTGGCTATTCTCCCTAAATGCCACAGTACTTCTGCTTCCAAAACAGCCAACCAGTGCGTGGAGTTCTTGAAGGAAGTTAAAGATCATTTGGAAGCATCAAATTC
>NW_021572086.1:0-357 GCF_001605985.2 Dendrobium catenatum
AGAAAATTAAGGAAAGCAATTAAGGATGATTGATACGATCACATCGTCCGGGATGATCTTAATATCATCTGTGACGATCAATTCAAAAACCTTAGTTGCTTCTGGACGATCAACATTGGCCAGATCATATTCAAGGCGATGTTCTGGACGATTTACCTCTGATTTGAACTAATCGTCCGAGACAATTGTGAGATCATCCTGTATGATCAAGCTAATTTTGAATCGTCTAGACCCCCATTCAGGGTGATGCTAAGTACGATAGTCCACGATTTGTACTGATCGGCCAGGACGATATCCATATCATCCTGAACGATAATGTTGGTTCTTAAAATTCTATTTAAAGGATCCAATTTTTCT
>NW_021572087.1:0-561 GCF_001605985.2 Dendrobium catenatum
AGATCAAAGTGATGAGGAAGAGGTATGTAAACCAACATATGATGAATTATTTGAGATTTGTGAGAAAATACATGCATCATATAAAAAACTCAAGAAAACTCACGCAAGCCTAAAATTAGAACTTTCGAATTTACAGAAAGAGCATGAAGTTTTTCTCAAAGATCATGCAACGGTTGATTCAAATCACATGGCTCTTCTTAATGAATTTGATGATTTAAACAAAAAGCATTTAGAATTAATTGATGAACATAATGCATTAAAAGTTTCACACACATCACTTGAATCTGAATTTAAGAAGTTTAAAGAGATGGAGAAAAATTTAAGGATTGAAAATGAGGTCATAAAAAGAACAAATTTGAAGATTCAAAATGAATTAGAAATATGTAAGAAAACTATGATGACACCAACTTTTTATGAATTGCCAAAAACTAAGAAGAGGCATCATAACTCAAACCACTTAAGAAATTCTTTTCCTAGCGTTAGATGTTTTTTATGTGGCATGCTAGGACACATCTCACACACTTTCATAATTCACCATAGTACACATTGGGTGTGGAGACC
>NW_021572088.1:0-763 GCF_001605985.2 Dendrobium catenatum
CTTCTGATGAAAATATGATTCGGGATATGAAGAAACTATAGTTAGAAGTGATTCCTTTTGTTGATTAAGATTTTAGTATTCTAGCTTAGAATATTATTTAGCCGTCTCTACAATAAAGGATTCATGAAGCCAAGAAATCAAATCTAGAGCATCTAAAGCTACGATCATATGATTAATTATGACATTATCTTATATAAGAATAGATTATGCATTCTAATTTCTAAAAATTTGATATCAGCTATTCTGCATGAAGCTTATTATTCAAGTTTTGCTATTCATCCGAGAATCATCAAAATATATATCAATCTGAAAGATATGCTCTAGTGGCATGGATTAAAGAAGGATATGATAGATTTTATTTTAAAATGTGAAGTCTCTTAGTTAGTGAGGATAGAGCATCAATGGGGACATCTTGACTTTTGCAATTGTATTACTCAATATAAGACAATAATTACTAACACGCCAAAAAAAAAAAACTAGAAGACTTCATCTCCTACAATTTCTCACTTGGCAGACAAAAAATCAAAACAAAATCTTCATTCAACTAATTCTTGAGATAAATTATTGATTTTAAAAAACTTATAATTAAGAATATCTGCTCTTCATATCCAATTTTAAGAACTTAACAAGAAATTTTTGTACTAAAAAATTGTTTAGAAAATTAATAAGAAGAATGTTCCAAACAAAGTCTAAGAGATCTTAGATTTTAGACTTCCATACAGTATATATGTGTGTGAATTTGTGAATAAATTTATCAAAAAAA
>NW_021572089.1:0-225 GCF_001605985.2 Dendrobium catenatum
AAGGGCCTTAGTGACCTCATACCAAAAATGAGGTCAAAAAATGGACCCCCAATGCGTGTGGTAGAAGGAACTTCTGCTGCACACATTGGCGTTGACTGAATAGAAGTAGAATCTTAAGAGTGTAAGGGAGGGCATCACCCAACCTTAGGTCTATAGGATGCTAATAGAAGACTTACACCTACTAGACAAGAGAATTGGAGAAACCAAGGTAGGGAATACCTAGCC
>NW_021572090.1:0-379 GCF_001605985.2 Dendrobium catenatum
TGTTTATAATTAAAAATTTACTATAATTTAAATTAAATATTTAAAATCTATATTAATGTATTTATTTAAAAAAATATTTAAATTTTTTGGGATTTGAACCAGCCGATTCAAAATATTTGAGGGTGGTTCGCTGGTTGAACCGACAGTTCTAACAGGTCCAGTCTCGTTCGATGCAGAAGCAATTTTAAGACTGAACCGGACCAGTCTTGTGACCGATTCACGGTTTCCGGTCTTGTGACCAATTCACGGTTGAACCGGTTGAACTGGTCGGTCCGATCTGGTTTTTAAAGCATTAGTAAAAATTATTTTGAACAGGTGAGTTTTTCTTCTTCTTTTGAAAAGAGGAGTTCCTATGTACTTAATAGGCAACAACTTGGAA
>NW_021572091.1:0-304 GCF_001605985.2 Dendrobium catenatum
CATATACATTGAATGATCCTTGAAGACAATGGGGCTTGTAATCACAACTCATTTGCAAGAAAAAAGCAAAAGTAAAATGTATTGATACATTTGCAAGCAATGATACAAAGTCACATTGGGCATTAAAAGAAAGATTTTAATGAGTGGTTAAAGTACAAGCAACCATGGACAAAATCATCATGCAAAGTATAAACTATTTTCAAAGATAGTGAAGGGCTCGTGCTTACCATCCCATAAGCAATGAAGTTGAAGAAAATATGTAATTTGATTGCAAGCAGAGCATTCCAAAACTCATCATACAAGA
>NW_021572092.1:0-217 GCF_001605985.2 Dendrobium catenatum
TCTTCTATCCGACGTTGAACTTCTACCGGACGTCGGAATTCTACTCGTCGACGAACTTTCGTCGGTCTTCTATCCAACGTTGAACTTCTACCGGACGTCGGACTCCTACTCGTCGTCGGACTTCTGCTCGTCGATGAAATTTTGTCGGTCATCTACCTGACGTTGAACTTCTACCCGACATCGGACTTCTTTCTGTCGTCAGACTTCTGCTCGTCAG
>NW_021572093.1:0-953 GCF_001605985.2 Dendrobium catenatum
CGGGATAATTTTTTTTTTATCTTTCAACCATTTATTTTGGTTTATGAGAAATTGAGTTAAACTATTTTTTTTACTATTTTGGTTGATAAAATTTGTAATTTTGTTTTACTTATAAAATTGAAGTATTTTAATCACAATGGCCATTAATGATTTTCCTATTTTCACTAGCTTTGAGATGAGAATTGCAATGAAAATATGTATTGGTTAATTTTTAGTTAAATTTATTTACGAGTTAATTACTTTATAACAAAATACCTGATATGAAATAATGAAATTAAATTAATATTTCATCAAGCACGATCACTAAACCTGTGAGATTATCAAAGAATATTATATGATCTAGGATTTTTTTTTTTTTTTGGATGGGAAACCCGCTGTCACCCCCGAAAGGGCACTTGGTAGCTTGACTAATCCTCGGCTGATGTAGGAGAGGCACCTACCCTAGAAACCACCTGGCCCGCATTTGATTGGGTCCCACTCAAAATGAGTGGCTGCTTGAGGGGAATCGAGCATAAGTTGGGGGTTCCCAATGCTACTCGCCCAACAAACAAGCAAAACAATGGATTGTCCAATAAAATATTCAAATTTCTTTTTAAAATGACCAAATTGCCTATCTTCATAAATCTATAAATATATCTAATTTATACGCATTTAGAGCAATAAGAAGAACTTCAAAAGAGAGAAGCTAGAGTCTACATGCTAACACTCAAAGTCCACATCACTAATTAGATCGATGTCATGGACATTAACACCGTTATTTTTTTGGCAGAAAAAATTAGGGTCAATCATGTCCAATTTTTATTAAAATGATGAAATTATTACAAATTAAAGGATTACAGCAAATTTATGAAAAATAAGGAAAAAAAAAAAACTTACAATTGTTGATAAAAAAATAAAATCTAATCTATCAAGCACTAATTAAAAACTAGAAAAAATAATAAATCTTTCAAGAA
>NW_021572094.1:0-324 GCF_001605985.2 Dendrobium catenatum
CCTTGGAAATTGATTTGAGGGAAATCCCTTTCTGATAAAGCTTCACATTCGACCTCTTCTTGAACAGCTGATTCAGGAAGGTCAATCTCTTTGATATTAAGACTTTCTTCACCAGAATTTTTATTTAAAATAGGAGAGTCGTCAACTTGCATTTCATTTTCATGGTTAATCATCAAGACAGAAGCAGAAGAATGTTTTTTAGTCATCTTCTGACCCTTCGCCTTTGATCGGGCAAAGTAAAAGTCAGATAACAAAAGAGGGGAGAGGGTTTTAACACTACCATCCGCCATCCTAATACATCTCTCATCTACACACTTCCTTTCT
>NW_021572095.1:0-256 GCF_001605985.2 Dendrobium catenatum
TCTAACCTATTTTAGTGGCATAGTTATCTTCTTTAATCAAAAATCTCTCTCAAGTTAAAGATTGTTTATGGAATTGAGATCTTTTTCTTAAACTTGCTTCAAAAACTCTATCTTATACTTATAATGTTTAAAGTTTTTTTTTTCACATCAAAATTGCTCGTTACTCTTGTCCTTGATTATTGATTCTGCTTGTGATAACTCTTCCTTTGGTTAGAGAGAGTGCTCCTATTCTCTAATATATGAGAAGATCTATTCA
>NW_021572096.1:0-549 GCF_001605985.2 Dendrobium catenatum
CAGATCAAGATTATCCATCATTAAGCACTGATTGGTGACTTCATCTTCCTTTTCAGTCTCTAACGAGTTTGAAGCTGGGTCCGCCCATAAAGCTCTATGGATTTTTTTTGCCCTTCTTTACCATTGATTTTTCCTCTACCTTCTCCTTGCTAGGAATAACTTTAAGTTTTAGACAGTCTGACTTAATGTGTTCAATTTTCCTGTATTCATAGTAAATAACCTCATTTGAAACATTGACATTCCTATTAAATTTACCTCGATTCCATTGGTGGCGTCTCTTTTTCTTCCTTTTCAAAAAACTTATGAACTGTCTAGTCATTAAAGCGATGTCATCCTCATCCTCAGGTACAGATAGATCACTCTTTGATTCCTCCACCTTCAGTGTAATATTCTTCTCCTTTTGTGGTTCTCTTGCATTAATTTTTTGTTGACTCACTCCTTGCTCGTAAGCAATTAGTGATCCAAGAAGATTGTCAATTGAATAAATATTTAAATCTTTTGACTCTGTAGTCGTAATTATTTTAGCATCATAAGTAGTAGGTAAACAAT
>NW_021572097.1:0-226 GCF_001605985.2 Dendrobium catenatum
CCAGGACGATGGCTTGGACGATCTATATCGGCCAGCTAAAAAAACAGGGCGATGCTCAGGATGATTTACCTCTGATTTGAACTAATCGGACCGGACGATAAAGCCAAATTTCAATCGTCCAGGACTGTTCCCAGGGCTGTGCTCTGGCCGATCTTCCTTGATTTGTACTAATAGGCCAGGCCGATGTTCATATCGGCCTGGACGATAATGTCGGCAACTTGCATTA
>NW_021572098.1:0-227 GCF_001605985.2 Dendrobium catenatum
TAATGAATTGTGAAGCTTCAACAGATGCTTACTTTGCGATCACTAACTTGAGGGTTGGCAGAAGAAAGTCCTAGCTAGACTATGGGTGGCTCGTACTGCTAGTGCCAGTGTTGTGATGGCTTTATAGGAGGCACAAAGGAGCCAAGAGGCTTTAGATGATAAGGTTGTCATAGTTAGAACTCTATTTTTTATTTCTCAATATGTGATGCTTTAGATATCATCAAAAA
>NW_021572099.1:0-412 GCF_001605985.2 Dendrobium catenatum
GGTATTCAAAAATAAAATGAATGACTAATTAGTAGTCATTAGAAATAAGGCTAGATTAGTAGCTAAGGGGTATGATCAGATTGAAGGGATTGATTTTGAGAAGACTTTTGCCCCTGTAGCTAGACTTGAAGCAATTAGGGTTTTGTTGCCTTTGTCTGTTTTAGAGGATTTAAATTGCATCGAATGAATGTAAAAAGTGCCTTTTTAAATGGGGGTAATTCAAGAGAATGTTTTTGTAGAATAACCTCCAGGTTTTAAAAATTCTAAACACCCAAATCAAGTTTTCAAACTAAAAAAGGCATTATATGGATTGAAAAAGGCACCTAGGGTTTGGTATAGAAGATTGAACACCTTTATACTTGAAAGATCATTTGAAAAAGGAAGTGTGGATACAACTCTCTTTTTTAAGAAA
>NW_021572100.1:0-796 GCF_001605985.2 Dendrobium catenatum
AAGGGTTTTCGGCCTTTAGGAGTTTCAAGGGATTGATTAACTTAGGAGTTAGATTTTGGAATGAAAACCAAAAAAGGTGAAGTAGGAACACTTGATTCTTAGGAAAACTCAGAGGTACTCGAACTATCCTATGTTGGGCTTTACATTTTAGCAATCTAAATTTTGGTTTAAGTTGAACTTTTTATTAGAATGTTGGGGCTTATATTCCTTCAACACATGTTGTAGGAATTACCCGAAAGGTGAGGGCTTATAGGGTGATTTGGAATCAACTCGTGCCTCAGACACTAAGACTAAGATGAGGACTACCGATAGGTAGTGCCTCGAACCTAGATCTAACGAGTGCAAAGATGGACTTACAAGCTACACCTCACAAGAGGCATAACCCGCCCGACCTCTGGATTTATTGTCCCGCCTGGAAGGGATTACCAGCTAAACTTCCCCTAATCGCTTTTAAAACCATGTTATTCGGTCTCAATGCAAATGTAGAGTGGTAGGGTTATTTTTATTTAGAAGGTAGGGCTTATAGCTTGGCTTTGAGGCCAAGATGCCTATATATGCGGGCATGCATATGCTGACTCATAAAGGAAAAGATTTTTGTTATCTAGTCCTTAAATGAGGGCTTTCTATATGCAACACATTTGAATTATGCATGATTGTTTTAATTTTTAGAAAACTTAGCTCCTTGAAGGGAGCCATGCAAGACTTTCTTACTTGTTAGAAAATCGTGGAGCCTAAATCAATTTTTAGATTGATTACATTTTAATGGGTAGAAATCTTATTTTTGTCCTAAGAGTCT
>NW_021572101.1:0-473 GCF_001605985.2 Dendrobium catenatum
AAGCAAGATGCTTAGAAGCTTTAGAGAATAAAAGAACATCGTCAGCAAACAATAAGTGGCTGATCTTATTTGCTCTATGGGAAACCTGAATTCCCAAATCTTGGCCCCTTTGTGCAATTGCCAATGAAAAAAGCTGAGAACAAATGATGTACAAGAATGGCAATAGTGGGCAACCTTACCTAAAGCCATTCTCAGCAAATATCCACTTGGAAGTTTTACCATTCATAATGAAAGAAAATCTAGCATTTCTAATACATTCCATAATAAGCATGGTCATCTTCCTAGGAAAACCAAACATGTTTAAAGCTTGAGATAAGGTATCCAAACACATACTGTCATAAGCTTGCTCCATATCAAGCTTAACTGCCATAAATCCCTCTTTCCTTTTAGAAATTCTCATCTTATGGAACACCTCATGAGAAAGAAGAACATGATGAGACATTGATCTACCATGAAGGAAAGCAGCTTGTTCT
>NW_021572102.1:0-276 GCF_001605985.2 Dendrobium catenatum
TTAAGAAATGATTAACTCACCTTTCAATCTCCGTCTACGAATAACTTCCGCATCACGATCATATCCAGTACCCAGTTGCCCTTGATCGGATTTATTTTGCATAACCACTCCGCCTGTAGTTGATGCTTTCCTAGTCGAAGCCATTGATGGATGGCGGTAGTCCGCCGCCATGTCGTTCCTCCCTCCCGAATCCAAGGAAGAAAAATCGGGAATGAGGATGTTTGAAAATTTTTCAAACAGGAACTTTCTCTCTCTAGAATCTAACGGGAGTTTCTC
>NW_021572103.1:0-209 GCF_001605985.2 Dendrobium catenatum
TCATAGTTTTTTGGCGATTGTATGCCGCTTTTGTTTTTTCCTGGACACGTGAGACTCGTAAGGGTGTGAAAGTTTTATACTCATAATTTAAAAAAAAAAAGTCTAAAATTTTAGTGAGTCTAAATAACATAGGAAGATAACGAATCTAGGGAATTAGCCGAGGATCGACCCCGGGTCGCATGCATATTTCTGCACTTCTTCTTTCCTTG
>NW_021572104.1:0-255 GCF_001605985.2 Dendrobium catenatum
TGTGCTAAGCTACTCAATTACAATCATACTCTCTCAACTCAATAGGATGAAAAATACAAACTTGAATTTACAAACTATCTCATGCTAAATTTGATTTGAAGTATTCATTAGTCTGGAGTTTGATTATCGTGAAATGTTAGTCCACACAAGAGCAAAAACAATTCTTCCAAAAAGTTTTAGGTAATATAATACTTAAAATAATAATATTTAGAATCATCAAAACTATACAAGTTGCAATAAGGTAAAACATGCAAA
>NW_021572105.1:0-216 GCF_001605985.2 Dendrobium catenatum
AGTTTTTCAAAAAACTTGGTATTTTTTCAAAAAACTCAGTATTTGCACTTTTTTAGGCAAAACCGAACATTCCTCTAGGTCCTTGCACCGGACCAAATAAAAATCCCCAGTAATGAGGTTAGATATCAGAAGTCAAGCGATATTTATCGGATGAGAAAAGTCATGCTATGGTTATGTTGATTGCTAATCGCGCTTGTCAGTTAGGGGTGTCAATTT
>NW_021572106.1:0-216 GCF_001605985.2 Dendrobium catenatum
TAATATAATTTAAATATTTTAAAAAATAATAATAATTACCACCTTAGCTTTATTTAAATGTTAAGCATTTCATCTATTTTTCTAAATCCTTCCTCAGTTTTAAAAATCCCGCTTAAGTTTTAAAAATCAAGTCTAAATTTAAAAAATGCCGCCTAATTTTAAAAAATCATGCCCATAGCTAGCGAGTTGGCTCGAGCTAATTTACAATGGGACGAG
>NW_021572107.1:0-239 GCF_001605985.2 Dendrobium catenatum
TTTTCTTTAAATTTTTATGACCCTTTAAGTTACTTAATTAATTAACCCTAATTTACCTCTTTAAATAAACCTTAAAATTTTTTAAAAAATTCTAATATATTTAAATTATACTAAAAAATTAAAAATAATGTATCAAGCTCTTCAAAATTTACTTCTTAATCCAATAAAATTAAATGCTTCTTAAATGGTCCTTAATTCAAACACTAACTAATTTTGATTAAAAATCACCCTTTAATAAA
>NW_021572108.1:0-2616 GCF_001605985.2 Dendrobium catenatum
TATGCGATCAACATAAACCATTAGATTTGTAATTTTACCTTCTTTGGATATTTTTATTTGGTTGAAGTTCATCGTTTCTACAACTTTGGTGAAACTCTTAAATTATGATCTTGGAGATTGTTTGAGTTCATAAAAGGCCTTCTTTAACGGACTTACATAGTTAGTTTGGAATCCTTGATTGAAACTTAGCGGGGGCTCTAAATAAGCTTCTTCTTCTAAATTATATCTTAGTTTGGTCAGAGTTACAAAGATTTTCTATTTATTATTTTTTTTGACCTATTTCTGCAGCTGGTTTGTCTTTTTCCTTCATAGAAGTGTGGGCTTAATGTTGATCAGACTGGTGTTTGTATGGAGTAATTATCGTGTCCGGACACCGAACGCATTCAGAGATCAATAACAAAGCGCCACGTCACTTGGCCCTCGGTACTGTGCTCGGTACCGCACTCGATATGCTCCGTATTCTATCCGGAATTATGGAGGTTTATTTATCGTTGCATGGAGGCTCTTCTTGGAGTTTTTAATGTGCCTTGTATATGTTTTGCCCTTTTGCAATAGTTTCAAAGCACAGCTTCCCAATTATAAGACCTTGGTAGGCTTGATAGGGGCTTTTTATGGAGGTTTATAGTTGGGATTGAATTAACATATTCAAAGACGGAATTATTTTTATAAAATATAAATTAGACATACATTTACAAATTTTAATTGCACATACATTTATTAGTTTAAATTACAAATTTATTTTTACTAATTTAAAATAAACTAATTCACGTATAGCGTTTGCTCACCAATAGCCAAGATTTTTTTTTTTAGGTAAAACCCGGGGCAAAAAGTTCATGTATTAAAGAAAAATCAATTACAGGTAAACCTATAAGGTAAAAGAAATGACAACAATTAAATCCACCAAACCGCCTAGAAAAACAACGATGAGGGCTCAAAAATAATAATCAAAAGATTTAGAGATTTAAGATTAGAATCCAGTCATCAAAATCTATTATATGATAGCATCATGGTAGCGGAGAAGGCTCATGTTGTCAAAATAAACTGAAGGCATATAAGAACAGAGCATCACAACATTTAAGATGATTGGATGGCCTTCACAGAACCTCCAGTTGCAAACATCAAAATTTCATTCAGTCCCATAGCCAGGTTGTCTCACAGGCCATCCATAGCTCGAATGAATGGATTCGGCCTTGCTCATCATCACCAGATTATTAACAATCCAACACTCGAAACCGTCATCCAACAGAATCTTGCCATAACAGGCAAGCAAAAAAGAAGAAACCACAAAAGCCTTGAAACCAAACAAAACAATATGGCAATAACTGTAATACAACTAGCCCAAAAATATCCGTCCCAGCAACAAAAACTGGCAACCCATCATCCAAATCACTGGGTTACCTATTTATCTACATGAAAAAAAAAAAAAAAGAGAGAGAAAAATAGCAAGTTTATTGAAATAAAATGTACTAATGCAGGAGTGTGGCTTATGTTCTTTCATTAACAAAAATAAGAAAAATCTAAGTGTACAATGAACTCTATTTAAGTTTAGCCTAACTAATTGTGCCTGAGATCTTATATTTAACATACTATTAGTTATTTCTCGTCTTCTCCCATCTTATGTAATATTTGCTTTACCCTTTTTCTTCGTTTTCCTCTTCGACTATTGGTGTGCCTCTTGTCCTTGTTCGTGATACATGAATAGGGTTTGAAATTGATATTCCTCTTAGTGTTTAGTGGGAAGTGGTGAAAGGGACTTGAGCGATAGTTTAGGTGATGGATGAGGGAGGTGGTGGTAAGAGAAAAGATTGAGGGCGATGTGGTGTCACAACTCAGCCCAATCAGGATAGGTTCTGTCGTGTTGAGCTGTGACAGATAAATTCTAATATCTAGCTTTGGAATATTTCAGTCTCTCTTCCAATATTCATTTTAAATAAATTATAGACTACATAGCTACTAAAATATCAAACATTAAAAATAAACTCATTTATAAGATTTTTTTTTTATTTCATTAAAATGTATCTATACTACAATATATGCTTATATGCAGAAATTATAGAACTGAATAATAAATTAGTCATGATTGTACAAAAATCAAAATAGAGAAAAACTTATAAACTCTGATCAATCCTAAACTGCTAATCCACAAGCTCCTCTTTTTTCCTAGATCTTGAAAATCATAAGAAAAATTATATAAATTTACAACAACTTAACATGCCACACAAATTGATCAAAATTTTTAAAATTCTTTTATTAAACATTTTACTAAATATTTAAAATTAGTTAACTACAATCTAATAAATTATTGTACTAAGAAATGTAATACGAGCAAAACAATTATCCAATAAAAAAATAATATTAAGCAGATGAATAAATTGCAAATCATACATAGAACATTTCATATCATATTTTTTTAACTTAGATAAAATCTTAAAGGATTATAGCCCATTACAAATTTTTTAAATGCTTAAAGTTCCAATACATGTATGTAGGCACCAGAACATGGACATGGCTTGTAGCCGCCAAAATATATCTTATAAGCACCAAAATATTCCCTGATACATAGATAATCTCAAAGGATTCTGACCACTTATCTCTCCCACTAGATATAATTTAATA
>NW_021572109.1:0-557 GCF_001605985.2 Dendrobium catenatum
AAAAGGAACTCAAGAATTTTAATAATTTGACTTAGAAATAACCATTACTTCAATATTACTGGTTCATTGACATAGAAATGTACCACTATCTCAAGGGATAATAAAAATTGTTTCAAACCAATTAGATAATAAGAAATTGTGGGTACACTTTAAACAAACATAAATCATGAATTTAGTCAATTGTTTAGAAGTAGTGAGGACTTTGCCCAGGAATTTTGACGAAGAAATATTTATATTTAGGTAAAATATTTGGAGTATTGAACATTCTTTTGGAAAGCATTAGACTAAAAAGGGTGAGGAGACTGAACCAAGAAGATTTGAGGAATGAAAGTAAAAAATAATTCAATACAAACTAAAAAACTCATCCTCACCATCATTATCAATAACCTTCAACTATTTCAGCCAGCTTGATTTTCCACAACGACAAATCTTATCCACATCCTTTGTTGAATTACCCTCTCCAATAAATTGACACAAGTAAAATCACCCTCTAATTACCTGAATGTCAATATCTAATTTGTTCTTCAACGTTAACACAAAAATACATCTCTTAGATA
>NW_021572110.1:0-649 GCF_001605985.2 Dendrobium catenatum
GTGCCTAGGGACCAAGGAAGCTGATAAAGTGGTGATAAAAGTTCATGAAGGGCTTTACGGAGCACATCAGTCAGGTTCTAAAATGGCAGCTAAAATTAAAAGGATGGGATATTATTGGCCAATTATGGTCAGAGATTGTATTGACCGCACAAAGAGGTGCCACGAATGTCAGATTCACGGTAATGTTATACATCAGCCTCTAAATCCTTTATACCCAACAATAGCATCATGGGCATTCGAATGCTGGGGTACTGATATTATCGAACTAATAAATCCACCACATCAACAGGACACCTCTTCATTTTGGAAGCAACAGACTACTTTTTCAAGTGGGCAGAACCAGTTCCGTTCATAGAGGTCACATCCGAGCATGTGATCAACTTTTTTACCCACAACGTTGTCTATAGATTTGGTGTGCCACGCCGCATAATCTCAGACAATGACACCGCATTCAAGAGTACAAAAATCTATAAGTCCGTTGATCGGCACAAAATTGAATGGCGATACTCATCAATATACGCTCCAAGGGCAAATGGATTTGCAGAAGCCTTCAATAAGATATTGGTGAAACCGTTGAAGAAGATCCTTACCAAGAACAAAAGAGAGTGGCATACAAAGATGGCTGAAGCGCTATGGGCATATCGTTCAA
>NW_021572111.1:0-353 GCF_001605985.2 Dendrobium catenatum
CTATCATCACACTATACATGAATAGCTTATGAAAGAGGAGGGAGGACCTATTCATGCACCTTCCCCTGTCCACCAGTAATCTCAGATTGATCAGCTGGTTCAAAGGTTTGATTAGTGGGTTCCCATTTTGACTCCTATGTAATAAAGCAGCAGCAACAACATGACTAAGATCTAGCTCTCTTTGACTCCTATATAGCCTAGCAATAGCAATAGCATGATCTAAATATGGCCAAGCTTAGAGAATAGTTTTCCTCCCTTCATTACTTCTTTTAGCTATAACCACGACATCCACTTGATCGGGATTCTTCCTTTTTTAGTTTGATTTGTGTTTTTATTCTTATGGTTGTACTATT
>NW_021572112.1:0-259 GCF_001605985.2 Dendrobium catenatum
TTATTTTTGGACATCGGTCTGGACTATAAAATATCGGTCAGGCCGATCCAGAACAAATTTTTCAAAATTTCTCTAGAATTTAAGGAAAGCAATTGCACTGTTAAATCGTCCTGGACGATCGCAAGATCATCCGGGCCGATTAGACATCGTCCAGCTTCATTTTAGGGCGATGTTCAGGACAATTTTCCTCATATTTGAACTAATCGGCCAGGACGATAGGCATATCGTCCTGGATGATAATGTCGGCAACTTGCATTAA
>NW_021572113.1:0-541 GCF_001605985.2 Dendrobium catenatum
TAGCAAAATATCTCATCCACCTTTGTTGAATATTGTTGACCTCATTTTTGTATGAGGTCATTAGGGACCCATCCAGATCAATCCTGACCCTACATCAAACCAGCCTCTAGACCCTAGGATCTATTTGATCCATAGGATTCTTCCAGACCTCAGATCATAGGATTCTTCCAAACTCTAGGCCTTAGGATCTATTCTAGATCCTAGGACTTCTAGGCTCCAGACCCTAGGATTTTCTTAGACCCTAGGATCCTTCTAAAATCTTGATTTTAGGATCTATTCAGACCCTAGAACACTTTTAAGGTCTAGCCCCTAGGATCCTTCTAGATCCTATGATTCTTCTAGATTTCAAACTCTAAGATTTCTACTGAATCCTATGACTCTTTTAAATTCCAGACTCTAAGATCTCCATTAGATCCTAAGACCATTCTAGGTTATGGACTACAAGATCTACTTAGACCCTGAACCAATCTTAGTCTTAGGATCAATTAATACTTTAGGGAAATTTAGACTCAAACCATTCTAAACTCTAAACTCTAATTCA
>NW_021572114.1:0-270 GCF_001605985.2 Dendrobium catenatum
GCGGACTTATACTCGACGTCAGACTTCTGCTCGTTGATGAATTTTCGTCGGTCTTCTACCCGACATTGGACTTCTACTCGTTAGCGGACTCCTCCCTGTCGTCAAACTCCTGCTCGTAGGAAGACTCCTGCGCATCGTCGGACTTCTGCTCTCCAGCAGACTTCTACTCGTCGTCGGACTTCTGCTCGTCGACGAATTTTCGTCGGTCTTCTACCCAAAGTTGAACTTCTACTCGACGTCGGACTCCTCCCTGTCGTCAGACTCCTGCTC
>NW_021572115.1:0-241 GCF_001605985.2 Dendrobium catenatum
TAACAATACTAACTATTTCAAAAGGACTTTGCTGCAATGGTAATGATATTTCTTCTTTTTGTGCACTTCTTTTGCTAAATCCTTAAATACCGTAGTCCATAAATTCATAAATTTGCCGAACAATGGGATTGATTAAATCCTAGATTTATGACGTAAATCCATAAATTCTAGATTTATGAAAGCGTCGGACTTAGATGACCTCCAAAAACTGTTTGGCTGGATTTACCTTAAATCCGGAGTA
>NW_021572116.1:0-1464 GCF_001605985.2 Dendrobium catenatum
AGTTGAAGTCAATTCAGTTTCGGGTTGGACTTGAACTTGACCCAAAAATCAATTTTGACACCCTTAATAGTAATGCATACTTAAATAAAATCTTTAATTCTGTTTTAAAAAAACTGGTAGGAGTGTTTATTAATTTAGATATAAATGTTTGAAGTTGTTATCAACATGATCGGATAGAATCTCATCTAAATCAAATTTATAATTCATACTTGATATTATTAAAAAATATATATTATAACTCTAAATTTACTCCAACCTAGTTAAAAATTTATATTATTTTATCCTATTTTAATTCTGTCTAATATTAATTTTAGATTTCTCTGTCTTGAACATATCTAGTATGCTTACTTTTTGAAGCAGCATCCTGCTTATCAGGGAAAATCATAATTGTTGCGGGCTAGAATATATGCGGCGGTAGAGTTTAAAAATTCACGTTTGAGCGTTGTACGAATATTCAGCACACAAACAGAAAAGAAAGTGAACATCAGGATTTTTACATGGAAAACTCTGAAAAGGGGAAAAATCACAGGGCTACGCCCAGTTGAAAAGTTCCACTAGTGTTGCGTAAATTACAAGAAGTTGATTCGTCTCACAAGTTAGGACAATCAGATTACACTAAGTTTCTCCTGAATTAAAACTAAGTTGTGCAAAATCCCAGTGTTTCTCGAATATCCGGCAAAATTCTGACGTATTCAGGCGGCGAGAAGAACTCCGGCGACGGTCGAGGAGGAGCTGATTCTCCTCCTTCTATTCTCTTCTTCTCTCTCTTCTCACTTGAGTCCTCTTGTGAAGAATGAATGCTCTATTTATAGTTTTTCTGGAGTAGCATGGCTTATAAATAGGTGTGAGATTAGGGGCGAATAGGGAGTGGTGGAATAGACGGTTGATGTTGAATCCTTCGATCGTGCTCCACTCGTTGGACATTTGAAGGCCTTAGTGATGTCGGAATTCGGCGATCTTGGGCTCGTTGGATTCGATCCGTCGAGCCGCTAGATTCGAGTATAAGCTCGTTAAAATCGGAGACCGTTTGGTAACTCAAACTGTGGTACGAGCTTTCCAACAGCACTTCGGGCACTTGATTTGGGCTCATTTGGACTCGGATTGAGTTGAATTTGGTGTTGTTGGGTTCGTATTTCCAAGATGCTCAGTTTGACTGTAAGCTTGTTGAAATGGAAGTTTGGGTGCTCACGGATTTAATTTTTGAAGTTTCAGAGTTGGGTTTTGCCTCGAGATTCGTGCCCGATTAAGATAATTTTTGGAGAATATATCAATTGCCCCCCTATTTTCGGATGTCGTAGCTTCAGGAGTCTGAAAATATGCATCACAAATTTTGGAGGATTTTTTCGAGTGAGTCCGAATTGATCTTGTGTGTAGGGGCCTCGAATGGCTCTAAAAGTGCCGAAATTGAGTCCGGAATGTCGAAAAACGGTCCCGAGGACCCTAAAAATGTCCGATTTGGTCTTT
>NW_021572117.1:0-284 GCF_001605985.2 Dendrobium catenatum
TTAACGTGGGCTCATTTTATGCCTATTTTTCTGATTGGGCTCATTTTGCACCTCTTTTTAAATTTGGCACCTTTGTGCATCTTTTTTGTATGGGCTCATTTCATTCATGCCTCTTTTTAAATTTGGCACACTTTGTGCTTCTTTTGAAAGTTTATTCTTTCCACAAACTAAATCAGCAAATCTTAGCTTGTGTGATTATCTTTCAAATAAAAGAAAACTTTCTCGTATAAGAAATATTAAACAACAAAATAAAATCAACACATTGAATAAGAAAGTAAAAGAAA
>NW_021572118.1:0-243 GCF_001605985.2 Dendrobium catenatum
ATGAATTCGTAGAAAGAATAAATTTCCACTGAAAGTGATTTTAAAACTTTTGAAATAATAGTAAGATATGTTTCATTCGTTCATGTTATTTGTATTTATAAATGGAAAGGATTGTTGTATTTCTCTCTAACAGGTTAGATGAAATATAGTTCATGGTATATATTTGTCCTATATGAAGCTTAATAACAGTTATTGTATTCAAGCGTTTCTCTCATCAAAATGTTATTAAGTGTTGAAAAATTG
>NW_021572119.1:0-347 GCF_001605985.2 Dendrobium catenatum
TTGGAAAGCAATGAAAAAGCCGTCCCAAACGAAGCCTTAGTCTACTAATCAAGAAGTCTTGAGTTTGAATCTTATGTATGCATTGTGTGTATGAGTCTGTCTGCGTTGGCCTAACCCAAGCTTTTCCAAAGAAACCTTTGTAGGGATCGTCTCTTTTGAAGATAAAGAAAAAGCATGTAGATGATAGTATGATTGCAAGATGAGCATTTATCTTATTGCAAAGAAATGAAGTGGTGGAATTGCTATATTGAGGGATTTAACATTTAGTAATGCAAACAACTTAAGAGGTTTTGGATTGTATTTGCAGTAGGTGTCACTGATCAGCATATGAGTTGATAAATCAAACA
>NW_021572120.1:0-245 GCF_001605985.2 Dendrobium catenatum
CCCTTAAGAACTAGCCCGAGGCTAACTAAGAGGGGGGGTGAATTGATATTTTAAAAATTCTTTAAGGAAAGCATAATAAAACTTAAAATCAAATCACCATAGAAATCAAAGTGCATAAAAATAAACGCGGAAGTAGTAAAAATAGAACACAGAGATTTATAGTGGTTCGGTCAACTCGACCTACGTCCACTCCCAGGAGGCGCCCTCTGAGTATTGCACTATAAAAGTGACTCTCCTTTTGCTCC
>NW_021572121.1:0-277 GCF_001605985.2 Dendrobium catenatum
GCAGAAGTCCGACGTCGGGTAGAAGTACTGTCGGGTAGAAGACCGACAAAAGTTTGTCGACGAGCAGAAGTCCGACGACGGGTATTAGTCCGATGACAGGAAGAATTTCGGCGTCGTGTATTAGTCCGTCGAAAGTCCTGCAAGGTAAAAGTTTAGCGCAGGAGGAAATTCAAAATCGGGAAGAATTTTAACATTATAGAGAAGTCAGATAGAAGTCTATTGACGACATTCTAGCGACGTTAACCAAGGACGTGAGACTTTTCCGAGGTTGTAAGTC
>NW_021572122.1:0-251 GCF_001605985.2 Dendrobium catenatum
GGCGCATGTAACGGCGCATTGGTGTGACGGAAAATTTGCGACTTATTTTCCGGCGCATATAACGCCGGAATATTTCCAGCATCATTTGCGCCGGTCTATGCGTCGGAATAAACCAACATCTCACGTGTTCCGATGCATGTTACGGCGGAAAATAACTAGTGCCATTACCGGCGGATTATGCGTCGGCGTATTTAAACTGAACGAGTTTAATCCAGCGTATTATGCGTCTGAACTGGTTCCGGCGGCCCGGA
>NW_021572123.1:0-459 GCF_001605985.2 Dendrobium catenatum
CTCTCTTCAAGTTTCCCCCAAAAGAACGAAGCTACATTGGCTGCCAAAGACACTTACAAGTGTCATGTCATAGCTTAAATAGAAGATCTCAAAAATGACCTCATTAATGCAAGTTGCCGACATTATCGTCCAGGACGATATAAATATAGTCTTATATGTTTAGTATAAATTAAGCTCATCAGCTTGGGATGATTTAGGATGATCAGAAGAAAACTGTTTACATCATCCTAGCCGATCTCACGATCATCCCTGACGATTAGTTTAAAATTGATTTCAATCATCCTGATCATCGCCTAAAAAAGATTTTGGCCGATGTAAATCGTCCAGGAAATCATCCTAGTCGATCCTAGGATCATCCCGAACAATATGATCATATCAATCAGCCATTAATGCTTTCCAAAGATACCAGATCAATTTAAGCATAATTGATTTAGATCATCTTGGATGATGTGTATATCG
>NW_021572124.1:0-208 GCF_001605985.2 Dendrobium catenatum
TAATTTTGTAAATGCTACAGGTGCTTCAGTTGCTTAGCCCCCAAATAAAAAGAGTGTGGCTAAGTAATTTAATTTAAATGCATATATATAACTGCTTGGGATGATTTTTATTATAAACTGCTTAGGATAACCCTGCAGGTGGCCTAGATTTTCTTTTTCTTTCTGTGAAATGTAATGTAAATGTAAATGCGTTTGAAAAGTATTATAA
>NW_021572125.1:0-282 GCF_001605985.2 Dendrobium catenatum
AGAGAAAAATCAAAATAAATATCTTAAATTTCTGAGGAGAGAGAAAGTTGAGAGAAAAGAGGAAAAAGTTGACTTTTGGGCGACGACGGGCCGTTTTCGTTCGTCGAGACAGTTCAAAAAATTGGTGTACACAAGGTAAGCCACATTCTGCGTTTCTCAATTTTTAGAACGGTGAAGTTTGAACGAGTTTTCTGTCCGGATTTCGTTTTCGTTAACGAATTTTGCCCGTATTTTCCGACTGGTTTAGTTTTTACCGCGTAACTTTTGGTATGTTATTGAAGT
>NW_021572126.1:0-610 GCF_001605985.2 Dendrobium catenatum
GAATAGGAAATACTTGATTTCAAGTGTTTCCTATCACTTTATCACAAGCTTTCTCTAAATCAATAAATATTATTTGTAGATCCTTCTCATTCTCTTTATACTTCATCAAACCTCTCAACAACTGTATAACTTTCATAGCAGACCTACCCGACATACCCAATTTGATTTTGAGAAATTTTAGCAGCACATCGTAGCCTATAATCGATAACTATCTCCCATAGTTTTAAGGTACAACACATTAACTAAATTCCTCTATAATTCACACACTCATGTGCGTCACTTTTATTTCTAAAAAAAAGAAATCAACACACTCCTCCATTCATCTGACATCTTTTAGTCTTTAAATAGTATTGACGAGTTTTGTAAGGTAAGAAATTCCTTCATCTCCTAAGCATTTCCATACATCTATTGGACTATCATCAATTCCAAAAGTTTTTTCATATTTCATTTTCTTTAAAGCCTCTCTAATTTAGATTTTACTAACACGCCGATTAAAATAAAAATCTTTATTTTCATTTAGGGAGCTAAGGTAACTAAAGTTCATTATATTCTCACAATCTTCATTAAAAAGCTTATCAAAATATCAACTTGAACATATCACTATAATTTA
>NW_021572127.1:0-202 GCF_001605985.2 Dendrobium catenatum
CTATACGAGTGACCCACACCCTTGTATACCTAGACGAGCACTTATTGGGTCCCCTCTAAAGGGGAACTGCCGCCCGAGGGAATCAAGCACAGGTTAAGGGATTCCTAACCGTACTCGTTCACCATCCCTAGGTTCATGAAGATATATAGCTATACACATTCTGTTCCGTATATTTCTTCATTTTCTTCGCGCGGCGAGCAAC
>NW_021572128.1:0-279 GCF_001605985.2 Dendrobium catenatum
TGTAAAAAAAAAAACCCCATCTTAAATCATTCAAAATTCAAAATTCTCTTCAAAATGTGGAAAGAAAGATAATAACAATTTTTCTCCAAGTTCCAAACCTTCATATGTTACTCCATACAACCATCTTATGGGTTAACATTTGTTGACCTTTTGAGAAGACCTTCCTTTTGTCTTGTATTTAGTCTCTTTATCTCCCTAACGTGTGTTGGCTGTGTTTTTTTTTTTTTACCACTCAACATGTGATGGAAGGTTGAGACTATTCTACAAGCCTTAAGTTTC
>NW_021572129.1:0-3326 GCF_001605985.2 Dendrobium catenatum
AAAGTAAATGGCCGGGCACCACTGCCAACAACCCGGATTCTAAAGCCTTATGACAGACGCCAACAACTCTTCCTGAGTCGGATATTGGGTCCAATCTTTAGCTCTGGATCATCTTCTCCCTTAGACTCTTGCGCATTCTCCCTACCTTGCACTCCTTGGATACTCTCCTCCATTGCACTCCCTTGGATCCGTCCGTCGGCTTGATATCCAACACCAACCGAGCCACAATCTCCCCCAGTATGGGGTTATTGTCTTTTCTCGTTGGATACCTAAAGCCAACTTCCAACTCCAGTCTTCCAATGCACAGAAGACTTCTCCCTTAGGATGCTCTTCTTTTGAAATCCAAAGTTCGGCATAAGAAATCCCAACTCCAAGATTGTTTCACCAACTCTGTAACATTCCATTACAAGAAATTTACATTAATTGAAAAGCAGAAATATTTCTAAAGTCCCTGCAAGTTATCCTAATAATCAATCCCAAGCAGTTTATAGAAAATAAAAGTGCAACACCATTGAACCCCCTCCGGCCACAGCCATGCTCTTAATTTTGAGGCTAAGCAACTCCACCTGTGCATCCTACATATTAATTTACGCCTCATTTACTTAGGGGGCTGAGCAAGCACCTGCACAAACAACTTTAAAAAATCTAAATGGTGCCCCCCCTCTTCTTCAACTTTTAACCATTGACATCCACCTTGCACGGAAGAACAGTGTATTATGGCGCTCCTAACCTAAATGGTAAGCTAGCGTTCACAACCAGAGTGCAGAAAAAGTAACAAACAACCAATCAATTTTCAAACAGCATTGCAGTGAAAAACTACAGAAAAGCTCCGGCACCACACAGAAAAATAAAACCCACGCCCTAACTAGGTCTAGAAGTAGTGCCCTAGCAAACAATTCTATGTGTTGTGTAAAGGCTAGTGTGTTGGATAAGTCCAAGCAGCACTAGTTAGTTAAATTATCTATATTTATGTTTTGTGGGAGTCTGAAGAGAATTTTAGTTGAAGTTCAAATATTAGTAATAGATCCTATTTAATATCTTCAGTGGTAGTGAGCCTTTTAAAACTTAGACGACACATGATATTTAAATTTAAAGTGCCATTAGCCAATTTTGAAATCCCGGTCCTCCCTAGGAACTCCGACTAAGGTCCAAATCAACTATGGGAAAGACTAATCTGACTATAACACCTTAGGAAAAATACTAGACTAATACGAGTATAACAGTATAGCTGAAAATCGGAAGTTTTCTTGGCCAAGTTATGAATTTCTAAGTTTCGGTTTCATATCCTATATACTAGGTTGTACCAAAAAAGTTGACTTTTTAATCTAAGCATTTTCTGAAACCTAAGATTTTTAATAAATCTACTAGGCCCCTTAAATTGGAGCTCTAATCGCAGTGAGCTACCTTAATTTGGCGTTCCTACAATTAAGTTCATGGATTCTAAAGGCGGCGGTCCGGCTATTATTAATTTTCTAAATTTCCTACTTAAATAGCCTCTTTTATTATTTTGCTCCAAATCAGCCCAAACTGATATGGAATCCACTCCCAAGGTCAGGCGCCCCATGACAGAAAAATGTTCCCAAGTATTTGGGAGAGATATTAAGAATTTTCTTAACTTCTCTACATCAACTTAGGGCCCCAAACCCCCGGCCCTAAATTTTCCACATATGGTCAAATTAGGTCAACCTGAGGGTACAAACCTAAGGGAGCCCATTATCTAAAGCAAGGAATCAGATTCTGGCAGATCAAGGTATTAATGGGTAATTGCTGACCTAAAAATGTATTATGTATTTCCGGAATGTCTCCGGACCTATTACCAGTAATTAGGTAGTAGCAAGGGCTTAAAAAGCTCCTTTAAAAAATCCTAGAAAATCAGTGATGTTTTAAGACACTAAGTTTAAGTTTGAGTTTATGTCTCTGATCATCCTATCCTAAAAAAACAATCTAAGTTCGCTAGACAGGCCTTATTTTGTCCTTTAGAGGTGTCCACATACGTATGTAGGAGTAAAAGTGTGTTTTGTCTAACCCTCAAGTAATCAATTGCAAGGAGTTACAAAAAAATAAACACATCCTAGTCCTTAAATCTAGAGAGAGGCCTAGGCTAATGCTTGTGGGCAATCCTATACATGCATTCTACGAAAAGAAAAAGAACAGACACCTAAGAACAGATTAGTGTGAATGATTGACTCAACCATCACTAACCCACCCACCATGATGCTCTTCACACATAAGATCCATGTCTAAAATTTCATTGAATAGCAGGTCTCCCAGAAATTAGGAATAAATAAGTAATTATTAAAATAGTAAAAACTCAAAATATAAAATTACAAGTGTTGAAAAAGAAGAAAAAAATAATACAATTCCTATACATTAAGGAAGGGAGACCACTTTGACCACCCTAACGACAGTCTCAACGATGGAAAATAGATCACAGAAAATAAGTATAAATAATATAATATACAAAAAACACAGTGAAAAAGCCGCACATCAAAAGTAGCGAGGATGCAATATACAGACCTTAGGTATGCGCGCGCCAATAAATCACTACAGGGACTGTAAGTGGAACTGCAAACCATAATAGCGCGCTTTTCTGGAAAAGATTCGTTTCCAGCAACGATTCTGAACTCAACCCTGTTCTCCTGCTTCCTATGCCTCATCTCAAACTCTAGCATAAATCTTCCGTCAACTCACTAGTTCAATTATCTACAATCTCTCAAATTCCTATCATCCTCATCGACCTTCTACTCTCACTTTAACATATTTTGTATAAACTATCCAAAATAGTTAATTCTAATTATTTAATAGATCATATAAATAACCATTATGCTCTCACAAATAGAAACGAATTTCCGAAGTTTTAAATATAATAAAATAGTATCTTAAAATAGTGTAGATTTACTGTTTTTGTAATAAAAGCAAATGCAGACATGCTTTTTATCTGAAAATAGTTTCGAAATATGTAGAATTCACAGTACATCTAAAACAAGGTGCTATGCGTCGACAGCGGACTTAAAACGACAAAGTTATGTAATTTCAAAGTTTAAATATAAAAAATATTTGAAAATAATACAGTTTACTATTTTTTCAGAATAAGTACAGAAATACTAAAAATAATTGTGCAATGCAGACTCCAGGATGTGCAGAATCAAAATACAATCGAAACAAGGGGTTGTGCGTCAAAAACGGAGCAAAAACGAGAAAGTTACGAATTTTGGAAGATTAAATGCAATAAGAAGGATTTTTTTTTTTGAAATCATTTTAAAATAATATTATTTAAAAAATAAAGATATGTATATATATGCTTTTACAAAATTAATTTTGAAATA
>NW_021572130.1:0-259 GCF_001605985.2 Dendrobium catenatum
TTTTAATATTTAATTAATTTTGTGTAGTATTTGCCCCCCCTCAAAATTGAAGCTGGTTCCGCCCCTGCTCTTATGCTGTTATTTCATGGAAGAATTGTTATTTTTGTTAAATATTTAAATATATTTACATTTTAACATTGAATTACCCCTATCAATTAGCTATGATAATATTTTCGATGGCTTCATTTCCGGCTAAATAATAAAAAATTTTAAATTAAAATTTTATTGGCGATGACGGATATTGATGCTGATGTTGATG
>NW_021572131.1:0-237 GCF_001605985.2 Dendrobium catenatum
AGTTTTCTTTAGGATAAGCTTAAAGAAAGGTAATGTGATGTTTTTAAAACCCTAATGTGAGTTACTTTTATGAAAATATGGATTTTTTTAAAATCTAGAGTTTATCCGATTTTGATTTTCTATTAAAATGCTTTTGTAGAAAAGTTCCTAATTGGGGTTAGGAAGTCTTTTTGTGAAGATGAATTCTTTTTAGAAGAAGTTTTTTACATGCCCTAATAGTTAGGGTTTTCCAAAAGC
>NW_021572132.1:0-321 GCF_001605985.2 Dendrobium catenatum
GATTTCATGTTCCTTTTTAAGATCTTCCAATTCTAAATAAAGGTTAACATGCAATTTCTTTGTCTTCCTATATGCTTTATGCATGTGTTCAAAAACTTCAAAAAGTTCATCATATGTTAAGTCAGATACCTCTTCTTGATCTGAATGATCAAGTATGTCAGCCATTAAGCACAAATTTGTAACTTCCTCTTCTTTCCCTGTTTTCGATGAATCTGAAGCTAAGTCCACCCAAAAAGCTCTTTGAAACTTCTTTTTGCCCTTTTCACAAATGGTTTCTCCTCTACTTTCTCCTTACTAGGATTGGCTTTGAGAAATGGGCAA
>NW_021572133.1:0-320 GCF_001605985.2 Dendrobium catenatum
TGACCTCATTTGAAATTTGAACTTAATTTCAAATTGGATTTCCCTCCAAATTCACTTAAAACCTGAAATTAATTTCAGGTTTAGAATAAAAACCCTATTCCTCTCTTGGTCTCAACCTATTTCTTCTCCCTCTAGCCGACCCCCCTTCCCTCTTTCCCTTCTCCACTTTGGCCGCTCCTCTCCTTGCTCCCCCTTGGGAATTTTGAAGCCAAAGAAGAAGACAACGTCCTCACATCTCCTCTTCAATGTCGAATGGCCGATCTCGAGATTGATCACGGGTTCACTTACAACGATCGTGGGGAGATTGACATTCTTCTCTC
>NW_021572134.1:0-213 GCF_001605985.2 Dendrobium catenatum
TCAAAATTATTTGATTTATTATATAAATTTTGTTTTTTTTTTTAAATCATTCTATATAATCTTATTCAGATAAAATATATATATTTTTTTTACTTATTAAAAGCACATCCACTAAATAAAATCATAAAAATTGTAGAATTATATTAAAAAAAAAACTATTCTGAGATTGGTATTGCGGCCGGACGGTCGGTCGACATAAGCAATTCCTCATTT
>NW_021572135.1:0-227 GCF_001605985.2 Dendrobium catenatum
CCCGTCGGCCCACCATCCTGTACAGATCAAGTCAATCTCCAACCAACGTTCAACTAGGCTTGTCATTTAGTATTCAATAGTCAATAGTCAATATAAGAACAATGTAGAGCAATCATATCAACATTCATATGCATATCTATTCAATTCATCAATCTCGGGAAAATCGGAAATCATACGAAATTCGGCAGCCTAACGACAGTCTATCAAATTTACACAAAAATCCTACA
>NW_021572136.1:0-275 GCF_001605985.2 Dendrobium catenatum
TTTAATGTGAGTATAATATAATTTAGGCAACTCCCTTGATCTGTTAGTTAAGAGTTTTAACTATCAATTAAGAGAAATTGAGTTTAAATCTTATATATGTGATATGTGTGTGAGTTTAACTTGACTTAGGGCATCTCCAACCGAACTCCAAACGACTGTAAGGTGTAGTTGGTTTGCTCCATTACAACGGCAAAAAAATTTCTAATCAGTGGAGGATGAACAATGCAACGCCAATATTGACGTTGTAGTGTTCACCTACGCGATTTTTTTTATCT
>NW_021572137.1:0-385 GCF_001605985.2 Dendrobium catenatum
TTGTATACCTCTCCCAATTTCAAATGTTGGGTTGAATAGTTCCAATACAAGCAAATGCAAATCAAAGTGAATCTTCAAATGAACTTTCAAAAAATGAGAAAGATGAACTTTGGTTTTGCAAACAAATCATTTTCAAATAAAACTTTAACATTTTCTAATATTCAATCTCAAATTCTCTCCCACATCATAATTGTTGTGGTTGTAAGAAATTTACAACCAAACAATGTCAAATGGTGTGACCTTCCAAAATCTTTCAATTTCCTTTGTCATTTTATCAAAATTCGGGTCACAGTTGTGGGTAGTCAGTGATTCAAGTTAGTGGTCAGAAAACCCAGAAAAAGTGCAATAATTGATTGATGTCATGATAATTGGGTTCAAAAAGATG
>NW_021572138.1:0-378 GCF_001605985.2 Dendrobium catenatum
AGTGCAATACTCGGAGGGGGCCTCTAGGGATTGGACGTAGGTCGAGTTGACCGAACCACTATAAATTTTTGTGTTCTTATTTCTTGCTTCCGAGCTTTAATTTCCACACTTATTTTTGTGGTGTGATTTTAGTTTATGAGATTTTTACTTCTTTGTGAAAAGAATTTTTAAAATACCAATTCCCCCTCCCCCTCTTGGTTAGCTTGGGCCAGTTCTATAGGGCTAAACATCCCTAACGAACTTTCACATACTTGTCTAAAAATTTCCTTTCTAAAGCCAATGAAGAATCCTATGCTTGGTTTGTCTCCGTGAAAATTACCCCATCTAGTGTTCTCCTACAGGAATAATTAACTTTTAAGGTAATGCACTTGTTTGCCT
>NW_021572139.1:0-246 GCF_001605985.2 Dendrobium catenatum
GTGGGAAACCGGTGCAACGCTTGCGGCGAAGGGGATATAAAAAAAAATGTATCTTTATTTTATTTTTCTTTATTTTTTTTTTATATAAGTACCCCCGAACGCCCACGTGGTGCAGAGGGGGGAAATCTTGTTTATTTCTAACACATGTTTCCTTCTTATAATAAACAAACAAAACCACCCTTAAACGCTCACGTAGCGGGCGGGGATAGAAAAATACAAATGCGACCGCGGTGTCATTTTGACACC
>NW_021572140.1:0-223 GCF_001605985.2 Dendrobium catenatum
GGCATTGTCCCGTCAACACTACACTAGTGTATGAAGTTACTTAAAAATGGAGAAGAATTCAGGATCTCTGACGACATTCAGCCCTTTATAGTTCATGAAGCAATAGTTTATGAAGATGCACGATATTTCATGCCAAAGAAGCAAAAGTCTTCGAGCTCTCTCGAAGCTAGAGCATCAAATTCAAAAGATGCAAAGCGATCTGAACGGGAAGGTGAGAAGAAGC
>NW_021572141.1:0-287 GCF_001605985.2 Dendrobium catenatum
TTTCAGAACTTTTTTGATAATTTATTTACTGGTAGGAAGTTGTGTTCTTATTTCTGTACCTCAATTGCAATGTGTTCTTTTTTATCTTAGGCTTTATTTGGGACGGCTTTTTTGATTACTTCTTAAAATAATTTTTTAGTATAAAAATCAAAGCTAATTTAAGCAGCAGTAAGAAAAACGGTCCTAAACAAAATTTTAACCTTAATTAGAATGCCTACTACAAATTTTATAGATTAACTGATGTAGAACAGGTAGGAGGCTTTGCTAGGGATGATTGACAACTCCAA
>NW_021572142.1:0-255 GCF_001605985.2 Dendrobium catenatum
AGTTTCTAGAACCGACTTAGTAATAACCGTTCGTACTAGATGAACGTAGTTCGTACGGGACGATCAGTTGTACAAAGATATTTCGAACACATATACAAATGGGGTCATTTCAAATCGTTTAAGTAAAATCGTCCAGGATGATTCACGATCGTACGGGACAATCCACTGCATACAGAATTGAAATGTTGTAGTTTTTGGGCGATTTTTCTTATCTTTTATACATATAGTCCAAATTAGACTGCCATCAAATCTTTT
>NW_021572143.1:0-308 GCF_001605985.2 Dendrobium catenatum
GTTATTGTAGTGATTTGATTAAATACTCTTTTGGTCGAATTTTGAAGACTAAGATGACATCAAATATTTGAAGAAAAAAATATTTCGGTATCAATCTTTAAGAATCAAGGCAAACCTCAAAATTGTGATGACTATAGATGAAGCAATGAGAGTGAGTAATGAAATATATGTTTAGAAAACTTATATAAATTTCAAATACTTGATTTTATTTCATATCATATAATCCTATCATGGAAGCAATTTTTTTAAGTTAAAACAATTAGTAGAGAAGTATAAAAAAAAAAAAAAGATCTTCATATGATTTTTAT
>NW_021572144.1:0-215 GCF_001605985.2 Dendrobium catenatum
CCCTTTGCTCATAGGCAATGAGTGAGCTGATTAGATTAAGAGCATTATTGAGAACATTAATGGACCTACCATCCACTACCTTCCATCTGATTATAGGATTAAGAGCATTTGCACCATCTGCAACAATCTTCCATGCATTAGACCAACATTTTTGTAATAATAGATTATCTAGTACGACATTGATCATAAAATATGATGTATAAAAAAATTAAAAT
>NW_021572145.1:0-243 GCF_001605985.2 Dendrobium catenatum
CTGATTTTAATCTAAATTCTTTTGAATCAGGTGAACAAGAGGTGAATAATTCATATAGTTGATCTAGAACAATTGTTGGAGCAAGCATGACCTCTCCATTATAACAACAAAATGTAGGAGGTTCAAATTGAAATAATCTTGCATTACAATAACAACATGAACGTTGGTGTTTAAGAAAGTGTAATTCTGATAAACTTGATTCGTACTCAATATTAACATCGTTGATATTAGATGCTTCTATAT
>NW_021572146.1:0-311 GCF_001605985.2 Dendrobium catenatum
TGACCGAACCACTATAAATCCGGTGTGTTCTTTTCTCTTTATTACTTCCGCATTTATTTTTCTTCCGCACTTTGATTGTGGTGATTTGGTTTGTGATTTTTGTTTTAAAGTTAACCAATTCACCCTTCTCTCTTTTAATTAGTCTTGGGTTAGTTCTATAGGGCCTAACATCCTTAACGAACTTTCAAGTGGTATCAGAGCGGTTTTCATAAAATAAGTTTTTAAAAGCTTTTGAATTTTGATCCATGGCTAATTTTTTAAATTGTAATATTGTGGAAGGATATTCAATCACTAGACCACCTTTATTTGAA
>NW_021572147.1:0-344 GCF_001605985.2 Dendrobium catenatum
CTTACGAGACTTTTCTCATTGTTTCAGTTGGTGCAAAACATTGATCTTTAAATTGAACTGACAAAGATCTTAAATGACTGGAATAATGAGTTTGTGAATGTCAAGTATCTCCAGGGTGATTACAAGAAGAAGTATAATAGCAAGATCAAGGAGATGAAGGCTGTGGAGGAGCAGCTAGCAGAGTGCAGGGCCTAATTGGCTACTATGTCAACTTCATCCTCCTTATAGAATCAACAGATGGATCATCTGCATATTGAGTTAATGGATGCACAAGCAATAATCAATCAGCATATTAAAGATTAGCAGGTCCTTGAGGAGAAGATTGTAGCCATTGCAAATGAGAA
>NW_021572148.1:0-295 GCF_001605985.2 Dendrobium catenatum
AAGAGCTCTAATCAATTTGTCAATGTTCCGGTTAATGCGGCGGAAACGATCAATCTGGTGAATTCTTTGAATTCTGGTTTTGATAGGTTGGATCAAAGGGATTGGTTGCATGGATCTTCTGATGGAGATTTTGAATCTGAGCTGTCGGATTTTGGTTTCATGTCATCGGATTTTTGCGGGGCTTTGACCCGGGGAATGGTTTTTCTTTGGTTCGTGTTAATGTAGGTCGTTCGAAGGTTTCTCATGGCAGGGGCCGTGGGAGGGGCCGTGGGAGGGCCCGTCGAAGACGTTGATG
>NW_021572149.1:0-210 GCF_001605985.2 Dendrobium catenatum
AGAACCAAAGAGAAAATAAATAGCTTATATAAAGTTAATCTTATCAATCAAAAACAGTTTCGTGGTTTTAAATTTGTTACTCATAAGCTTAACAATAATATTTTTGAAGACCTACATGAACCTGTTTATAAATTTGTTACCTGGAATAAACCTCCTATGGGTTATATGAAAGTAAATACTGACGGATCTGTTTCTGGAAATAAGTTTGGT
>NW_021572150.1:0-227 GCF_001605985.2 Dendrobium catenatum
TCGTTATTAATAGTTATTGGTTACTTTCTTCAAAGATATTAATTTCTATCTCTCTCTCTCTCTCACTCTCCCTCTCTCTTGCTCTCTTTTACACTTGCTTACTCTCTTTCTCTCTCTATATCCCTATCCCTCTTTCTAGCTCTCTCTCTTGCTCTCTCTCTATATCTATCTATGTATCTATCTCTCTTGCTCTCTCTCTCTCTCTCCCCCCTCTCTCTCTTTTCTCT
>NW_021572151.1:0-348 GCF_001605985.2 Dendrobium catenatum
AATGTTTTTTTTTTTATTAAATTTAAATGAGAATTTAACTCTTAATAGACACAATGGAGAAAAAGAATTCATGTAGCCGACCCCATATAGTGGGATAAAGGCTTGATGTTGTTTTTGTTGTATCAGTTTAACACATAAAATTACATGCAAGGCATCCTCATCATCATAGTTTAAAAATTATCAAAACATTCTCTACTTATAGTAATTAATTTTTTGTCCATTTTGTAATTTACTTTTTATATAACTAAAATCTTAAATAATTATTTTTTTATATGTAAAATCTCTCTCTCTCTCTCTCCATATATATATATATATATACTTAGTGCTAATCATTTCAAAATGGATAAA
>NW_021572152.1:0-230 GCF_001605985.2 Dendrobium catenatum
TGATAAGTTTTTTTATATATGCTTTTCCGTTTGAGAACTCCATTTGCTCCACCAATGTTTTTTAAACTACCTTTAACAAAGTTAAGGGATAACCAACCGAAGCCTTACTGTTTTCTAAAGTGACTTTTTAGTACAAAAATTTCTTGAAATAGATTCTTTTGTACTAAAGCCATTTTAGAAAGTAGTAAGAAAATTGTCTCAAACAAAGTCTTGCTCACTTTATCACAAGA
>NW_021572153.1:0-238 GCF_001605985.2 Dendrobium catenatum
ATCAAGTGTCTCAACTTTCATTTGGAGTGGGGTATACATACGTAAAAACTCAAAGCTTTCCAACGAGAAGGTTTTATAAAAAAAAAATCCCTCATTGTATAGCTTTTATCATAAAACATTCGCAAAACAAACAAAAACACATAAAATCTCGACACAAGCTGATTCGCAAAATCCATAAAACAAAATCTCTCGATGCAAAACAACTCATAAAGCCTCTATCTATCCTCTCATGCCAGTA
>NW_021572154.1:0-218 GCF_001605985.2 Dendrobium catenatum
AAATATCAAAATTCAGAAAATCTGTCAAATTAAAAAAGTTAACTTTTTGGTCAACTATAGGTCAAAACATCAAACCTTCGTAATAAAATATAGAAAAATCCAATTTCAGGGTACTTACTGTCTAACTGATTGTAGTAACGTCTAGTATTTTAATAAAATATTAACTTTACAGAAAACACCCTTAATCAAAAAGTCAATTTTTGACCCTTTAATTAAAT
>NW_021572155.1:0-408 GCF_001605985.2 Dendrobium catenatum
ACAAGCTCCGGCTCCTGATCGAAGATTACCCATATGCGGTAGATGGGCTCGCCATTTGGTCAGCGATCGAGACTTGGGTTCGCGTGTACTGTGCCATCTACTACCACGACGACTCAACCGTGCAGTGCAATGAGGAGCTGCAGGCTTGGTGGAAGGTGTGTGAGGTCGGCCATGGCGACAAGAAAGATGAACCATGGTGGCCTGAGATGAGGAGCGTGCCGGAGCTAGTCAAGTCGCACGCCACCATCATATGGGTGTCTTCTGCCATGCACGCCGCAGTAAACTTCGGCCAGTACACTTACGCCGGCTACGTCCCAAACAGGCCAACAATGAGCCGCCAGTTCATGCCGGAGGTTGGCTCGGCTGACTATGGCGAGCTTCAGAAGAACCCAGAGAAGGTTTTCCTGA
>NW_021572156.1:0-214 GCF_001605985.2 Dendrobium catenatum
GAGATTTAGAGATTTCCAAGAAAGGGGAGCCATTTACCTTATTTATTTTGGGTCCACTTTGTGCCCATTTTAATAACTTTGGCGAACATTGTGCCTCTCTTGTTTTCTAGCGCACTTTGCGCATCTTTTCATTTTGATACACTTTGTGCATCTTTCATATTTTGGCAAACATTGCACCAACCTCTAAAAGAAGATTTTCTCAGTTGTAGAATTA
>NW_021572157.1:0-672 GCF_001605985.2 Dendrobium catenatum
CTATCTTATTTGATTCCACTGGCTTCATACTTAAGGACCTTCAGGACAACAAAACCCTCCTTCATGGCCGTAATCGTGAAGGAATCTATCCCATCCAGCTTACCACTTCTGCCTCAGCTCCAGCACTCTCAGCCACCCGCAACTTCACAGCCCTATGGCATGCTCGTTTGGGTCATCCACATCTGCGATCGATGGCTCATTTATCTAGTCTTTTACCTCATTTCAGCTCTAGGAATTTAGATTTCTTATGCACCTCATGTAAAGTGGCTAAAAGCCATAAATTACCTTTCCCTAAACATGTATCCAATGTAACTACGCCTTTCAATTTAATACATACAGATGTTTGGGGACCCTCGCCTACTCCCTCTCTCTCTGGTTTTCGATATTTTATAATTTTCATTGACGACTACTCACATTTCGGTTGGCTATATCTCATGCATACCAAAAACGAAGCTAACATTAAATTTCAACAGTTTTATAACTTAATTCGCAATCAATTCAACACCTCTATTAAAACTCTACGCTCAGACGGTGGCGGCGAATACACCGGTCAAGATCTTCGAACCTTTCTCCTCACCCACGGCATTCATCACGAATTATGTTGCCCATACACCCCTGAACAAAATGGGGTCTCCGAAAGAAAACATCGACACCTTTTAGAGACTACTCGCA
>NW_021572158.1:0-462 GCF_001605985.2 Dendrobium catenatum
GAGGCTTACGTCTCGCCTCACGAACGAAAAACGCCTCAATACCCGATTACGCAATTTTAAACATTGGTTGCATCCTTGATTATGGTTTTATTACATTCATGAAGATCATGTTAATGCTCTTCTGCTAAAGCCTGGTAAATTATAGAGTTGTGTAAGGGATCCTTCATCGTACTAATCTCATTGTCACTCTAGGGATTTCTTGTTGAAACTTTCCAAGTATGCAATGTTAGATTAATTGAATGTTTTACGGTCTTAATGTGAGACTTCGTTCCCTTACTATTCCTCTCTAGATTGGATTTTCCTCCCAGGATCGGCCAGGACGATATTAAGATCGTCCAGGCCGATCAGTGTACTGAAAACGGCTGTTTCCTGGATCGTCCCGAGGACCGCCCTGGGAACCGTCCAGGCCGATGGATTTTGGTCTACTCGTCCCAGGACGATCTTGCGATCGGCCGGGCCGAT
>NW_021572159.1:0-558 GCF_001605985.2 Dendrobium catenatum
CTAAAATTTAATTGTTTGAGAAATTTTTCATATGGATACTTTGCTAAAACAAAAAAAAAATTTAAAACCAATAACAAAAAAATTTTTCCTTTCTTTCGTTTTTATTTTTCTTTCTAGCTTTTTAGCCTTTTTATTGTTATTTCTAGCTTTATATTGTGAGTCATTTATTTTTGATGGTTTTGATCATCAACATCTTTTCCTTGGATTCAAATTTCTTGTCACATCGTCCTGGTCGATAACTTTATCGTCTTGGATGATAGGATAATTACTCTTCAAATTTCCATCTGTTGAACCTTTCCTGAGATTTCTGTAACTCATCATCCCGGACGATCCATTATCATCCTGGCCGATATGATCGAACTCTATTACAATCCTTTTTTATCATCTTGGCCGATACAATTTTATCCTAGCTGATGCATTTATGTTCATCGCCTTGGCCGATACACTAGATCGTCCTGGATGATCCACGTGTCAGCACATTTAAATCCTTAAAATTGGCCCCAGACGATCTATTATTGGACAATCGGCCTGGCTGATCCACTGTTCATCCTGGATGAT
>NW_021572160.1:0-430 GCF_001605985.2 Dendrobium catenatum
ACTCCCTCTCTAGTCTTATCAAGAAGAAGAATATCATCAACAAAAAGCATACACCAAGGTACATCCTATTGTAAATGTTTAGTGAGATCATCCATGACTAAAGCAAAAAGATATGGGCTTAAGGTTGATCGTCGATGTAATTCAACCGAAATAGGAAAATACTTGGTCAAACCACCTTGTATTTGAGCACAAGTAATAGCTCCAGCATACATATCTTTAATGATTTGAACATAAAATAAATGGAGAACATAAATAGTTAATCAATATATCATTAAACTATAGCTGAAAAAAAGTAAAAACTATAACAACAACAAGAAAAAGAAGAAAGTTATATCCCACTATGTGGGGTCGGCTACATGAATCTTTTTTGTCCATTGTGTCCTGTTAAGAGTGAAATTCTCATCTAAATCTAATAAAGAAATGTCATTTA
>NW_021572161.1:0-223 GCF_001605985.2 Dendrobium catenatum
GAAAGTAACAGTCGATAAGTAGATTTTCCAATCCTTTCCAAGATTTCAAAAGGTCCAACATACCTTGGACTGAGCTTGCTCACCTGGCCGAATCTGCTCACACCCTTCATCGGGCTTACTTTGACATACACAAAGTCACCAACCTGAAACTCAACAAATCTGTGCTTATGATTATAATACTTCTGATGTCGATCTTGAGCAGCTTTCAATCTTTCTTTTATCA
>NW_021572162.1:0-245 GCF_001605985.2 Dendrobium catenatum
AATACTAAGATTTAAACTTCAATTAAAATCCCCTTTGTCTTCTTAATAAACAAAAATACAAATAACTTTAACTAAATCACCCTACATAAGATATGTCAAAACAACACAACCTACACACACTTAGACTTATTTGTTAGGACAAGACTACTAGTTTTAGGTTAGGCCAATGTTCTGCTTTTCTTTCTGTCTCTATGTTATGGTGACTTTCATGTGACCTGTGTGTTGGTTATTTTTGCTACTTGTGT
>NW_021572163.1:0-202 GCF_001605985.2 Dendrobium catenatum
TTTAGTTAAATTAACATAATAATAATAATTAAAAGCTTTTTAACTATTTTAGTTTAATAATATTTAATTTAATTAATCTCATTTTATAAAATAAATAATTTTCAATATTTCTAATAATTATTTTCCAAAAAAAATTAAAATTTTGTTGGGAATCCACCAAAATATTCGATGAAAATATTCTGTGGGAAATCCATTGGAATTT
>NW_021572164.1:0-222 GCF_001605985.2 Dendrobium catenatum
TATGTCGGCAAACATCGTCCTGTACGATATACAGATCATCCAGGACGATCGGATTGAAAAATTTAACTATAATTAGTCCCCTAATCAAAGAATCAATTTAGGAATGATTTGTATTGATCGTCCGGGATGATTTCAACAAAAAATTAAACTTAAATCATTGCCTAAATTGGCATTGGCAATTTTTTTTCCAAGATCATAGAGGATCGTCGTGGACGATCAAAA
>NW_021572165.1:0-328 GCF_001605985.2 Dendrobium catenatum
GAATTTTTATGAGCCATTATTTATAATTTATTACTTATTATTGCTCAACATTAAATCTATCACTATATAATGCGGGAACGGTTGCCTTATGGTAACGCATGATTTTTTCAAACAGAAGTAATGCATGCTTGACAAAAGGTTTGATTTTTTACTCAGAGTTTAGTCTAAGGTTGCTGTTATATTTTTATTCTTTTGAGGATGAGGATAAATAAGTACATTTCAAAATTAGGTAATCCTTAGCCTCAAATGAATCACAATCTACCAGCAGCCTTAGACTTCACTCTTAACTCCTAAGTAAAAAATCTTACCTTCTGTTAAGCCTGCATTA
>NW_021572166.1:0-217 GCF_001605985.2 Dendrobium catenatum
TAGAAGTCATGGGAGTGTTAATTGGCTTGGCTTTGTCCATCTCATATTTTTTCAAAATGTCCTTTATGTATTTTGTTTGATTTAAAAAGGTTCCATCCTCCAATTGTTTTATGCTAAACCCTAAAAAGTAGGACAACTCTCCCATCAAACTCATCTCAAACTCTCTACTCATTGTTTTGGAAAACTCATCACATAATTTCTTATTAGAAGATCCAAA
>NW_021572167.1:0-232 GCF_001605985.2 Dendrobium catenatum
GGGGGGCTTCCTAAAATATGTTTATATCAATTAGGAAATGTTTTGAAATTCAAATTCATTTGAATTAAGACACCTTCCTAATTAATAATGTGCTCAATTAAGAAATTTGCACATTTAGGAGAGCAAGGGGTGACCAGCGGCTAGGGTTTGGAGGAGGAAGGCTAAGGGTCGGCAACTAGGGAGGGATTTTGGAGGGTTGTGGCATGCAGCTATGGAGGAGGGGAGTTGGATA
>NW_021572168.1:0-344 GCF_001605985.2 Dendrobium catenatum
TTGTAACGAAAACCAAAAACCTTAAATAAGAAATACATAGAACACAACACGAATAAGACAAAAATAAAACAAGACAAACAATATTTCTCCCCCTTTTTGACAACAACAAAAATAGAGAAAGAAATAAACAACTGAAATGTATGAAGTCATATGAGAAATCTTTGATAATTGATCCTAAAAGAGATGAAGGTATAATAGCAATGATAAAAGTAAGGTTCATTAAAAAAATGAAAATTCATATCATTTAAATTAATATGTAACAAAAATAAGATAAATATATCAAAATCATAAATGAGTCTAGATAATGTGATAAAGAGAATTATTATAAAGTTGATAAAATAAAA
>NW_021572169.1:0-1389 GCF_001605985.2 Dendrobium catenatum
TATGAGAGGGAGTGATTGTAATTGAGTGAAAAATCATAATATACACACTTAGGGAAAATTTTTTAATTGATCGTACATGATGAACTTAGTTCGTACGGGATGATCATATCAATTACCCCTAAGGAGAGCAATGGATCGAACAGGCGGAGAGAAAATTTTTCTAAGTCCTAATCATCCAGGATGAATTTAATGTTCATCCCAGAACGAACGTCTCTATATTCTCACCATGGCCTGTTCGTCTGGCCGAAAAATAAGGTTCGTCCCAGGACGATCTTCTCTGTCTTGAGGCTCGCTCCATTCATCCAGACAAAAAATAAGGTTTGTCCCAGGATGATCTTCTCTGTCTTAAGGCTCGCTCCATTCATCCAGACGAAACCCATTCATCCCAGGACGAACTGAACCGACATACGTCAGTTGGTTACGTCCTAAAAAATTTCATGAACCGACTTATGTAATAACCGTTTCGTACCGGATGAACTTAGTTTGTACGGGACAAATAGCGTGTACGAAAATATTTCGTAACAATATACATAAGATTTGTTTCCGACCATTTAAGTAAAATTGTCCAGAACGATCCACGATCGTACGGGATGATCCACTGCATACAGAATTGAAAATGTGCAGTTTTTGGACGGTTTTTCTTGTCTTTTATATAAATAGCCAAAATTAGATTGCCACCCAATCTTTTTGCCATTTGATCTTCGTGCCTATTGAGAGAAAAGTCAAGGAGAGAGTGTAAGAGAGCATTCAAAGAAGGATTCCTACCACTGGATCGTGAAGGCTTCACTTGGTGTTTAAAGGTAAGAACCTCTACTTGTGAATTGAGATTACTTCTCTCTTTTCTTTCTTCCTTCTAGATTTCTTGTGAGAAGATCTGTCAAGGAGATCCGGTTCACTGCCGACACTTGGAGAGTGTGAACAGCCGAAGGGTTCCCTGCCCACTCTAGGAGAGTGTGAAAGGATGAAGGGTTCTCTGCCCACACTAGGAGAGTGTGACAGGAGGGACGATTCTCTGCCAACACTATAGATTGTGTAAAAGGACGACGGTTCTTTGCCACACCGGGTAGTGGTGAAAAGAGTGTTTGTAAAGGCTTCTCCGCCTTGATGTGGGTGCAAAATGAGAGACACTATTGGTATTAGTGCAATACTCGGAGGGTACCTCTAGGGAGTGGATGTAGGTTTGGTTTAGACCGAACCACTACAAATCTTGTGTCATTTACTTTACTGTTTTTTATTTTCCCATTTTTCTTTTGTTTAAAAAACTCTGTGGTTGAAAAACTTTTTCTATAAAAATTTAATAAAAAATTTTTTATTTCAGTTCAACACAACTTCAAAGAGGGTTAAGTTTTTAAAAAAATACCAATTCACCCCCCCCTCTTGGTAGCCTTG
>NW_021572170.1:0-685 GCF_001605985.2 Dendrobium catenatum
AATGAGTAAGCCAAGTAAATTGTCAATTGAATATGTAATCAAATCTTTAGATTCAGTAATTGCAGTGATTTTAGCATAATAAGTGGAAGACAAGCATATCAAAATTTTGTTTACCTTTTCATAATTAGTAAGTTCTCTTCCTAAGGTATGCAAAGAAGTAACAATCTGAGTTAATCTTGTATACATTTCAGAAATCGATTAGGAAGGTTTCATACAAAAAAAGTTCATAATCATGCAATAGAATATTCAAACAGGATTGCTTAACTTCATTGGTACCTTCATATGTGATATACATTTTATCCTAAATTGTTGTACCAGTTGTGCAAGTGGAAACACGTATGTAATCTTTCAATTTTAAAGCACAGAAAAAGCAATTCAAACACTTCGCATTAAGTTACGCAAGATCTCGTTCATCAAAATACCATTACATAAAAGGAACTCAATTTTAATTCCTTTAAGTTCACGAGAAGGTGGTGAGTAACCTTCTTTAATGAGCATCCACATGCGATAATCAATCAATTGCAAAAAAGTCGACATGCAAGTTTTCCAAAAATCAAAAGGAATATTATCATGCAAAGGTGGTCGGGTAATAGAATACCCTTCATCAGAATTATGATTTTTGTATTTAGCCATGGATAAAAAATTCAAAAAGTTTTCAAACTTAGTTTTCAAAAAGTTTTCTAGC
>NW_021572171.1:0-626 GCF_001605985.2 Dendrobium catenatum
AGTTATATTTGGCTCAAAAAGAGAGCCGATTTTTTAAATGTTTGATGAAATATATATAAATTGTTTTTAATGTTATAAGTTTTTTTTTTTAGTTTGAGGCATACGCCTTGAGATATATGACTTCCCTCATTAAGGAAAACTCCACAATTCTAAATTTCGCCTTTCTAACTTTATTATTTTTATCCTAAAAAAAATGTTACCTTCTATCAAAGTTAGAAAGGAGAAATTAAGAATTAAAGAGTTTTTCTTAATGAGGGAATTCGTATACCTCAAGGCATATGCTTCAAAAAAAAAAAACTTATAACATTAAAAACAATCGTATATATTTCATCAACCGTCAATAGTTTTAAAAAATCCACTCTTTTTTTAGCCAAATATGACTTGGTAATTTTGGTTTGAGCTTAATTTGAGCAAAAAAAAGATATAAGTTTGTTCGATTTTAATGTTTTAAAACAAGTTCCTAGTTAAACATATATACATACACACACACAACTCCGAGGATTATGTGGAGTCAATTATGGAAGGGATGACGAATATCGGGATAAGCGGTGTTAACGGAGAAAGTAGGAAAAGATTAACTCCTGTTTGAAAAAAACTCGACGCGACATTATGTGAAAGCGCACATC
>NW_021572172.1:0-248 GCF_001605985.2 Dendrobium catenatum
AATCCTTTTAGCATAACGAGAAGAAGCAACATAAACAAAAGATGCACAATATTGGAAATTAGAACTTTCAATATTATAATGCAAAACTTGAGTAAAGTCTCCCATGATATCAATTCTAACATAATCTTTCCAGAAAACCCAAATTTTGTTGGCAACATTCAACTTAGCATGTATAAAGCCCAGATATTTAGCAGTACCAAGTAATTTATCCACATAAATAAGAGGTTCAAGCAAAACAAGAATAGACA
>NW_021572173.1:0-446 GCF_001605985.2 Dendrobium catenatum
GGTTCGAATGGGTGTAAAAGGTCGAATCCAACAAGCCTAAATATGGTCTGATCATTGACAGCTCTGTCTACTCAACACGCCATAAGAAAGGCCGTAGTAGCGGAACCCCTACTTCGTCAATCCGTCAGTAGGGACTATAGGAAGAACGAAGGTCAATTTGACTTGACAAGTTAAAGTGATTGTAGTCAACTAAGTTTTCCTAAGTGACTGGAGAATCAAAGTTTAAATGGAAAGATGGATCTCGAGCAACTATTGAATGTTCGTAGGATCCAAAATTTGCAACCACGAAGAATGACTCAAAATCTACCAACTTCAATAAAATCAGCATTGGGAACCGCAATTCCCATAGCTCAAGTCTGAAGCTTGAATGAGTGTAAGAGATCAGATCCAACAAGCCCAAATATGGCCAGATCGCTGGCAGCTCCATCTACTCAACAAGCTATAAG
>NW_021572174.1:0-282 GCF_001605985.2 Dendrobium catenatum
TGAACATTTATTTGATTAGTTTGATTTATATTGATGTTTTTACCTGATTGTGCAGTAGAAATTGCTTGCTTTTCTTAGGATTCTTTCTTGCATGTCGATTTTGTTTTTGCATGGAATTTGTTAGGCTCTTCTAAGGACTATAAACTGTTTTATACTCATAACTAATTTCTAAAAAAAAAATTAAGTTTAAATAACATAGAAACTTAACGAACCTAGGGAACTGCCGGAATTGTCCGGGGTCGCAGGCATCTTAATGCATTCTTCTTTCCTTGCTATAAGACA
>NW_021572175.1:0-613 GCF_001605985.2 Dendrobium catenatum
GGCCTATCCTAGCCTTTGGATCATGATCCAATGGCGCCCCTCATCCCACATGTCTATAAGAGGCAAAAATGAGTTTTTCTACCTCATGTACCTCTTGTACTTTGATTCCCTGCTCCCACCAAATTCTAGGCCACATGGCATGCATCTAGGAGCTCATGCAGTCAATCCCAACCATCCAAATCCACTAGAATGGCTTGAATAGGGAAATATCTTAAGACATGCATTTTGAACCCCTAAGCCTCTCAAAATCAATCCATCTGATCCAGAGCTAATCCAGCCCTTAAAAACCCTCAAAAACCTCCTTTAGATCATCATTTAGCACTTCCAAGCTTTCTCCCACCAAATCCAAGCCTCCAAAGCCTCATTGGTGAAGAGAGAGGAGCCTAGAGAGAGAAAGAGGAGTTTTAAATATAACTTTCTATCCAAGGAGATACAGCTCTTAGTGTCTTCATGAGAGTTATAGAGAATCACTCAAACTCCAGAAATCATTAATCAACCTTAAAATCAATTTCAACTCATTAATACTTAAATTCAAATTTAAATCTTCCCTTCAGCCTTTCAACCAACCAGAACTTTGAACAACTTTAACAATTTGCCCTTCTTAGGACATATC
>NW_021572176.1:0-661 GCF_001605985.2 Dendrobium catenatum
GATGTAGGTGAAATGATTGTTCTAAAAGCTGAAGATACAGGAAGATATAGCTTAGTTGCTGATGAATGCAATGACTTATCAAGTAAATCACAAAGCTCACCAAAGCATAAGCAAAAGTGGAAAAAAGGAAAAAAATGGTAAGGATGTTCATATTCCTTCTAACGTTATTTGCTTTCGATATAGGAAGCCTGGACATATGAAAAAATAGTACCCTAATTTAAAAATTATTCCTTCGAAAGAAAAGGGCAAGGAGAAGCAAAATTTAAACTGGGGAAATAATGAAAGAAAAAAAATCTCATGGACAGATTTTGTTTCGGAAGCATCAGACCAAGAGATAGATAATGGTTAAAAGTCTTTCGTGTTTTTTTGTTGTGTTTTGGTTTTTTATGTTTTTCATTTTTATTTTATGTTTTTATTTTTTTTTTATTCTTTAAAATTTTTATTTTCGTGAAAGTTTTTCTCTGATCAACACACACATTCACTTTTCTAAAAATGAAAAATCTAATTTTTATTTTTTCTTGAAATCTTTGGTAAGTTGTGATTGACTTCTTTAAAATAGTCAGAGCAAGGGAACTCATGATTTTGTTTCTCTTCTTAAAAGAGGTTATTTTACTTTTGATTCAAAATGTTCATCATATTTTAAATTGGATTTTGAAACTAT
>NW_021572177.1:0-211 GCF_001605985.2 Dendrobium catenatum
ATATATATATCATTTTGTAACTTTAATTGTATACTATTCTTCTGTTTGGTGCATAATAATAAACACATTAACCATAACCAATAAACATGTCATATAATGTTCAATAATTGCAATGAAATAGAAGAAAACTAACATTGCTATAAAATAAATGTAATCACTCATTATGCTACTTTCTTATTAAAATCGTTTCGAAACTTCCACGGTTTCTAAA
>NW_021572178.1:0-302 GCF_001605985.2 Dendrobium catenatum
CAACATCGATCACCTAACCATAATTTGCGATCCAAGCCATAAGAGAAAGCCCAATCTAGCCTTAGGACACATTATAGCCTATGTCCTTGAAACCAAATACAATCTCCAATATCCAGCTAGTCCTAACCTTCACCCTCCTTTCTACTCAAACAATTCCTTCACTGCACTTCATAGTACTCGTCTCCACCCAAGAGATGGGAAAGGTCGGGGGGCTAGATAAGAGGAGGCTCCCGCTCCCGCTCCCGTTCCTGATCCTGTCCCTCTTCACCAGCACTCACCGTTTGATCAGTTGATTGAGAGGT
>NW_021572179.1:0-404 GCF_001605985.2 Dendrobium catenatum
CCTTCTACAAATATGGAAAATACGCGTATTTTTCTCTGATTTTTCTACTGATAACTATTTAACCAACTATTTATAATTGGCGATAAGTTTAAATTGTTTTTTTTAATTTGAAACCACTTAATTTATTTGCATAACTTCCCAATTCTCCATAAGAAGTCTTGTAATCTTCCCTTTCCTCTTTGCCGAACCAGGTTGGTTGTGTAGAAGATGCACGCAAAGCCATTGATGCTGGTGTAGATGGCCTTATTGTTCAAAGTCGTGAAGCAGGGGGGCATGTTCTTGGCCAGGTATTATGCCAATTAATAAAGCAATTGCTTGTTTTTTTGGTAATGGTAAACAAAAACTTTGCAAATTAAGATATTTTATTAATAATCTAATTATAGATTCATTCAAAGAACTAATTG
>NW_021572180.1:0-221 GCF_001605985.2 Dendrobium catenatum
GAAGATGTCAGGGTGAAGAGAATGCGGTCGAAGTATTTGTCGACAGTGTCATCAACTTCCAGATTATGGTTAAAGAAAGGAGATTGTAGACTATCCATCGAGCCTTGATGGTCGTAAAAGAATCCGTGGTCACGCTCGGGATCAGCCATTGATGCTTAAGGGAGGTAAGGGAGAGGGGTTTTCTTCTTCTGTAGATGATGGAACAATCACAAGAGGATAAT
>NW_021572181.1:0-485 GCF_001605985.2 Dendrobium catenatum
TGTTCGTCTCTTTCCTCGTCTTTAGTCATTTTCGTCCATAGAAGTCCGTCGTGCCTTTTGCGGTCGAGAGATATAGGCTCCCTGTATCTTTTGATCACATTAATCATTCTCCCCAGCTGGGAGAAAACTCGACTCCGTCGAGTGGGTGTCTTAAAGGCTCGTGTAGAGCCACAAATGAATCTGGATCCAACTCTGTAACCCCTCTCGATCAATCCACGTATCTTCTATATTTGGTTTACCTCGCCACCTTATCAAATAGCTTCTTCGTCCACCCTCTTTTGTGGAAATAATTTCATCACTTAGAATCATGTTAATCACTTCCGCTCAATGTTTAAAATTGCATATTTGGGTATTGAGGCGTTTTTCATTTGTGAGGCGAGGCGTAAACCTCAAAGCGTTTTAAGGCGTAAGCCTCAAAATTAAAAAATTGCGTAAATATAAAATGATAAAATTTTTATATACTAATGAGTGAATAATATAAAACA
>NW_021572182.1:0-267 GCF_001605985.2 Dendrobium catenatum
TGCTTGATTCTTTAATCATTCTACATTGCTATAATCCTTGCGCGTAGAAGTTAGCTGATAACCATGGCAAGAATTTCTGATGCCAAAATCCTTCTCTTTCCCCTTAAGAATTTTTTCTCCTTTAAACGACTTCATCTAAGTTTTTGTCATCCGTGAAGGTTCTACTCTCTAAATGTATACTCAGTCATTTTTAAGCATTTTAATTATTTTGAATAATTTCATTTAGTTCCGATATTAGCAATTTTTTATCATCTGGATCAGTTCCAT
>NW_021572183.1:0-399 GCF_001605985.2 Dendrobium catenatum
ATGAGCGCAAGCCCTCATAGTTAATTACATCAAAGGAAATTGGAATTTTTTATGAATAATCTTGATTAAAATAATGAAAAATTTTTAATTAAAAGAACTTCTAATAGTGATATCAAAGGTTATAAATTTTAGAATTTCAACTGGGAAGGGATAAATATGGAGCACTTATTTTTGGATTCAAAGAAAGAAGGGTAGGAGACACTACAGGATTCTAAAAATAATTCAGAAGTGTCCCAACCTAAGCTAAATGTCGGACTTTAAATTTTAGATTGAGAGAAATTTTAATTTGAGTTGAGCATTTTATTAGAAATTTGGGACTGTATTCGTAGAGGTTATAGTCTTATGATCCAAGATCCGCCCTGAATCCTAAATCTAAATTGGGCACCACATAGTGGTGAC
>NW_021572184.1:0-337 GCF_001605985.2 Dendrobium catenatum
AGAAAGATTGCACAGCCTGGCAAATCTTGCTGCCTAACAAACTCCAAGTAGCTTTATAAAACTCAAAAGTAAACCCATCTGGCCCGGGAGCAGCATTAGAGGGAGCAGAGAAAATGACCTGCTTAATATCATCAGAAGAGAAAGGGGCAATTAAACCTTCCAGCAAATCAGTAGGAACAGTATTACCAACCGGGATTTGAGAATGAACATTAGAGTGGGGGGTGTTGAACAGAGCTTGAAAATGATTAATAAAGGCATATTTGATGTCATGAATGTCTGATTGAAGAGTACCGTTCACCATAATTCCCCTAATTTGATTGTAGTTGTGCCGAATATG
>NW_021572185.1:0-435 GCF_001605985.2 Dendrobium catenatum
TTAAATTTGATCTCACATTAACCCTATTCAAAACATAGCATGCAGTGCTATCCGTCTCAGCCCAAAAATATCTAGGAAGTGAGTATTCTACCAATATTGCTCGGGTGGCTTCTATTAATGTTATGTTTTTCCTTTCAACTATCCCATTTTGTTGAGGGGTTCTAGGTGCAGAAAATTATGATCAATTACTTTTTCTTTACAAAAATTTTTAAATCTATCATTTTCAAATTCTCCTATATGATCACTTTGAATAGAAATTATTTTGTATCCTAGTTTTCTTTGAATCCAAGTTGAAAAAATTCTGAATTCCTCAAACGATTAACTCTTATGAAAAAGAAATCTAACCCAAGTGAATCTTAAGAAATCATCAACTATAACAAATCCGTATACCTTCCCTGCTAGACTTATAGTTCCTACTGGTCCAAAAAGATCCAT
>NW_021572186.1:0-349 GCF_001605985.2 Dendrobium catenatum
CATATGGAGGCTCACAACTCATAATTACTTAAACTTGCTGCTTCATAATTTCTTGAAATATTTTTTAATTAGTTTTTTTTTGTTACTTTTTATTATGTGATAACTTTTTATTGTTTTAGATTGTTTTGCTTTCTTTTTTCTTTTATGATTAGTTTTCTATATGATTATTTTTTAATATTTTAGATTTTTGGAGATTTAAAGCCATTGATTATCACATCTAAATCGGTCAAAGGGAGAAACACCGTTGATGGTTTCCCTCCCTCTAACCTCTCTTAGTGACATAATTTTCTTTCCTAGACAAAAGTCTATCTTATATTGACAACTGGTTTTTGAAACTAAGATTCTTTTT
>NW_021572187.1:0-437 GCF_001605985.2 Dendrobium catenatum
TCCTTCAAATATTGTAGAGTTCTTTGTACTGTCCTAACATTCAATTCTTTAGAACTGTGCATGAATTAACTCACAATGCTAACAATATAAGCACTGTTACATCTAGTTTTTTTTAAGTAGATGTATCTTCCCAGAAGTCCTTTATAGGAGATTTTTTTTTCTTTTGTTGTGTCTATTTGAGAATCTCTAAGTTTCTGATTGAATTTTATGGGACTTTTAACAAGCTTGCATCCTAATATACCTATATCTTTCAATTAGTCCGTTATGACTTTTTGTTGTGATATAAAAATTCTATGTGCACAGTGTGCAAGCTCAATGCTAAATAAATACTTTAAGTTGCCTACATTGTTACTTTAAATTCTTTAAATATAGATATATTTTAAGTTCTCAATTTCTTCCACATCACTAACTATTATGATATTTCGGCCACATAAATT
>NW_021572188.1:0-296 GCF_001605985.2 Dendrobium catenatum
CTCACTACTAAACTAGAATCATTCTTTTTTTTTTTTAAACCCATTTAGCTCTAATAACACTTTGGTCCTTGGGTCTTTTAACTAGTTCCCAAACATCATTTCTCAGAAATTGATTCAACTCTTCTTGCTTTGCTATGATCAAGAACTCATTGGATAGGGATATATTTATGTTTATGGGTTCTGTCATTAAATGAAGGCATAGTTGTTTACTTCTTTTTTAAGTCTATGCTATGTTCCACCTTCAAATGGGTATCCTAAGATCAGTTCTTTAAGATGACTGGAAGAATATCTCCATT
>NW_021572189.1:0-438 GCF_001605985.2 Dendrobium catenatum
TACTCACAACTAAGAATTTTTTAAGAGGTTATAAAAGTGAATGTAGCTTGCAAAAAAAAAATTTGGCCAATGATGCCAACAAAAGAGACGCAAAGACGCCAAAATTGAAAATCTATAAAAAGATGCGCAAAGCGCCAACTCAATTGACAAGAGGTATAAAATGAGCCCACTCAAAAGCAAGCTATTCTCTCTTTTTAAATCTTTTAGAACGTAGAAGTTTTGGTTCTCAAAGGCTTGATTTCGTTTGTTTTGCGATTGTGACAAATTTACGTTGGTTCATTATTCTATAAAGATAGTTTTTTTTAAGCCAAGTGATGGATGGATTCTTTTTCTCATATCTAATTAATTCCTTGAGTTAGGTTATTGATTTCAAAAGATGATTCTACCCTAAGAAAATGTCAGAGCTAAGGGTAACCATGATCGGATATTCTACTATTC
>NW_021572190.1:0-1181 GCF_001605985.2 Dendrobium catenatum
AACTACACTTTGATCTTTTGGCCTTGAAGTTAATTCCCAATCTTTATTTCTTACAAATTGATTTAACACTTCTTGCATGGCTAAAATCTAAAAATCATATAAAAGTGCTTGATCAATATTAGTGTGTTCTACTGTTAAAATAAAGGCTGAATGATTGACTTCTTTATTTAATCTATTCCTAGTTTTAACACCCTCACTAGGTTCACCAATTATCAACTCCTTTGGGTGGTTTTTAGAAAATTTCAAATCTCTAGGCAAAGGGTTTTCTATCTCCAATCTTTCTTCCAAATTAATTTTGTCAATCTTTTGGGAGTTATTTTCAATCTCATCTTCTACAATATTTGGCTCATCAGAATTTTAAGATTCATCAAATACAACATGTGTGGTCTCCTCAATTACCAAAGTTCTTTTATTGAATACCCTATAAGATTTTACAACATTTGAGTATCCAACAAAAATTTCTTCATCTAATTTTGGATCAAATTTTCCTAAGGCAGATTTTTCATTATTATGAATGAATACCTTGCAACCAAAAACATGCAAATGAGATAAATTAGGTGTTCTTCCTTTTAGCAACTCATAAGATGTTTTATTTAATTTTGATCTCACATTCACCCTGTTCAGAATATAACATGTAGTGCTAACTGCCTCAGCCCAAAAATATTTTGGAAGTAAGTATTCTACCAACATTGCTCGGGTGGCTTCTATTAATATTATATTTTTTTCTTTTGACTACCCCATTCTGCTGATGGGGTTTTAGGTGCAGAAAAGTTGTGATCAATTCCTTTTTCCTTACAAAAATCACCAAATTTTTATTTTTAAATTCTACTCCATGATCACTTTGTATAGTCATGATTTCACACCCAAGTTTTCTTTGAATCCAAGTCAAAAAATTTCTAAATTTTTCAAATGATTCACTCTTATGAAATAGAAATCTAACCCGTGTGAATCTTGACTAATCATCCACAATCACAAATCCGTATACCTTCCCTCCTATACTCATAGTTCCAACTGGTCCATATGCAAAATCTTTAATGATTTACTAGTTCTAAGATCATTATTGGACTTAAAAGAAGACTTCACCTGCTTCCCTAATTGACATGCATCACAAAGATGATCTTTAATAAAGTCTAGTTTAGGTATTCCTCTCATTAAGTCCTTTTGGGTAATTTTCCTAAGAT
>NW_021572191.1:0-472 GCF_001605985.2 Dendrobium catenatum
GGCGGTCACTGAACCGCCGTTAGACCGCCGGTAATTTTACACTAACCGCCGGAAAAAACCGCCGGTTTTCACTATTTTCCTGTAGTGAACTCCAAGTGAAGCCTTCACTCTCTAGTGGTAGGAATCCTCCTTTGAATGCTCTCTTACACTCTCTCCTTGACTTTTCTCTCAATAGGCACGAAGATCAAATGACAAAAAGATTGGGTGGCAATGTAATTTGGACTATTTATACAAAAGACGAGAAAAATTGCCCAAAAACTGCAAGTTTTCAATTCTGTACGCAATGGATCGTCAAGTACGATTGTGGATCATCCTGGATGATATTACCTAAAAGCCTCGAAATGAACCTGTTTGTATATGTGTACGAAATGTTTTCGTATAAGCTGATCATCCCGTACGAACCAAGTTCGTCCGGTTCGAATGGTTATTACAAGGTCGGTTCCAAAAACTACAGAAAAACCGTTCTAAGTCG
>NW_021572192.1:0-345 GCF_001605985.2 Dendrobium catenatum
TTGTAACTGCATGTGACGGTTTATTAAATTAAAATTGTCTTTCTATGGCGTTTTGATTATTTCAGTTACAGAGATATTGATTTAATATCTTGTAAATTGAATTGTTTAGTTTTAGTTAATGACTTTAGTAATGCCTTTCTCGAAATTAGCGTTTGCTTTACAGAAGCATTTATAACCATTGTTTATTAGAGTTAACTTTTCCTTTATGTTAATTATAATAGTTTTATACTATTATGATAATCATCTTGCTTTTATTTACATGCCGTAAATGGCATGATTTGTTTTATCAAATATAATTTTATTTAAAATAATTATTCATTAATTTAAAATTAAATTAAATTGAAA
>NW_021572193.1:0-201 GCF_001605985.2 Dendrobium catenatum
AAAAAAAAAAATCAACGTACCTGTCTCTGCCGAAAATCCCCGAAATCCCGCTCAATACCTCGGCACCGTCGAAATACCTGAGCGAATCCCGCAAATACCGGAAGAAATCCCGCACCTCGGACCGTCGAACCCGCGAAATTCGCAAGAAATCCCGCCGAGGCACTGTAGATTCGGCGCTGTTCCGGGAATTGCTCGCCTCGA
>NW_021572194.1:0-338 GCF_001605985.2 Dendrobium catenatum
ATGAGTTTGTAGAGTGGATTAATTTAGGCCTAGTCCTCTAAGTAATTCACTAATATCATCACAAGTCAAACATTCTCCCAAACTTCAAATACCTACCCATGTTCCCATATTTTCAAAAAAAAAAATCTATAACCTAAAACATCAATTACAAGTGATCATCACATTCTAAAACCCTTCAACTTGCCATACTTCATAATAGTTTCTAGTTCATGTGTTTACGATCCATAGCACACAACACTTCATAAATTGGTTCCTCAGACGTTGAGACAATCTAAACTATTAGAATTTAACTTTATCTTATAAAATAGTCATATCACCGAGTATAAAAAGAAATCATT
>NW_021572195.1:0-232 GCF_001605985.2 Dendrobium catenatum
AACGAATAAGAACTTGCTCGGAAAATTTTTTCTAAGTACTATTCATCTAGGACGAAATAAATTATCGTCCAGGATGATTGGCTCTCTGGAAAATTTTCGTCCAGACGAAATTAAATTACCGTCCGTGGAGACTGGTTCTCTGGAAATATTTCGTCCAGACAAAATTAAAAATCGTCCAGGACGATCGAGTCTCTAGAAAATTTTTGTCCAGACGAAATTAAATTATCATCCG
>NW_021572196.1:0-275 GCF_001605985.2 Dendrobium catenatum
GTGTATCATCTTATGCAAGTGAATCAACAAATAATGAATTAACAACATAAGGTAACTTAAATTTTTTTTAGCTACTGCACTGCATTTTTTTTACTTCCCAGCGTTTACTTTACGGCATTTTTTTAGCTACTGCACTGCTTTTTTTTTACTACCCTGCATTTTACTTGACTGTATTGTTTTTAGCTACTACACTGCATTATTTTTGATTAAATTTTTGTTATAACTCATATTTCTAATATTTTTTTTTATTTATGTGTAGATGGCTTCAGGTGAGG
>NW_021572197.1:0-256 GCF_001605985.2 Dendrobium catenatum
AGAAGACTTGGCCTAGGTTCTTCGGATGTCTATCTTAGCCTATCGAGAGATTGGTGGAGTTTGAACTAATATAAGACTGTACTTTTATCGTAGGAGATGATCTTTGAGAGAAGTTTCAAATATTAACTGATCAACCATGAAGGATGCCATCAGATATTTTCAAACATTGGGGCAGCACTTCAGGAAGTACCAGATGATATATTCTTAACCATGAAGGATGCCAGATGAGTATCAAATTTAACATCAATAAAACACT
>NW_021572198.1:0-1187 GCF_001605985.2 Dendrobium catenatum
AGTCTGGACGTTGTTTGTCGATGACGTGTATGAGGGTCGATAGAATCCGATCCAAGTAAGTTCCAATGGTATCGTCGTCGGAATCAAATCCTGCATCGAAGAACGGCGATTGTTGGATGTCAAGGTTGCCGTGAGCGTCGAACACAAGTTCCCATTCAAACTCGGGGGCCGCCATGCATGGTGGTAGAGAGTGATGAAGCTAAAGAGGAAGAGCAAATATTTCCTAATCTGAAGTAATGTCAGATTAGTGAAATTAGAGGGAATTGGCTGAAGCAAATCAAACCAAAGGCAGAAAGGGGCTCGAGTAGGATAGAAATGCTTCAGGAAAATTCAGAATTCTGAAACTAAAGTCCAATGGAGAGAAGTTGGGGAAATTAATTTGAGAATTCCAATTAATTTTCAAAGGTGGGGGCGAGTGAAGCTATGGGGAAATAAACAAAAATCTGATTTTAATTCAAATTCCAAGTAAGGGCTGCAGCTTTAATTTCAATTTCAGATTTGAAATTTGAAATTAGAGAAAGAGAGGGAGGGAAATTAAAGAGGCATTTAAGTAGCAATTAAGTGGGGATTGGAGAGAGAAAAGAGGAAGAGGTGGAGGGAAATTAAAGAGGCATTTAAGTAGCAATTAAGTGGGGATTGGAGAGAGAAAAGAGGAAGAGGTGGCCGGCCTCTTGGAGAGTAGAGAGAGCAATCAGATTAATTGCATGGCTTCTCATGAGGAAATCACGGAATTAATAATTCTGACAATTGATTATCAGATTTACTAATACAAGAGGGTTTCCTAAATGGCTTGCTGCTAATCACGCTGGAATTCTTCCGTTAACTGAAAGAAATAAAACCAGCAACATTTCCTAATAGAGGGAGATGTATAATAGGAAATAGATTAAAGCCTTGGCATGGGATTTCAAATTTTGAAAACATGTGGGCGGGTTGGGGCTGCTGGGCTGGCCGGCGAGAGGCTGCAGCCAGGAGGCCGACAGCTTGGGCTGTTTGGAGTAGGCGGCAGCAAGAGCAGGGGGGGGGTAAGAATTTGAATCTTCTAGGGATTCGAAGACAATGAATTTACTAACCTCAATTGTCTTCAATTTGAATTTTCCACAAGATTAGCTAGTACGAAAACTAGAACTCACAAAGAGATCTAGTCTTCTCATGCGAACTCACTAAGAGATCTTGGAGGGAGGAACTCA
>NW_021572199.1:0-315 GCF_001605985.2 Dendrobium catenatum
TGTGTGTGTGGATATGGCACATCCATCATGCATGTTCAAAATGATTGCACTGATAGAGCTAAGTTTTGGAAAGAAAAATGATACGAGGAAATTTGCAGATTTGGCTGTGCCCATTTTAATACTCAAGAAATCAATTCTATTACCTTGACACAGAGATACTCTTCAAAACGTGAAGTCTTTACAAAGCAAGAGACAAGAATCTGCAAATATTATCCAAGAAAATAAAATTAGAGAACTCGCATAAACATGTAGCAGACCTAGTAATTTCTAAAATTAACACAAAACTTAAATCTCTATCTGCACAATTCAAATGTG
>NW_021572200.1:0-247 GCF_001605985.2 Dendrobium catenatum
AGGGCATTATCCACCACAAACACTTTTAATCCAAAGGTAAAATCCTAACCAAAGAAAAAAAAAAACTGGATTAAATTAGGATGGTGCCACGAAGGGCGTTATCCACCACTAGCACATCTAATCCAACAGAAAAGAAGAATCTTAACCTAATGGAAAAGAAAAATAGATTAAATTAGGATGTAGCACGAAGGGCATTATCCAACACTAGCATGTTATATCCTAAGGAAAGGAAGATACCCAAACCTAA
>NW_021572201.1:0-323 GCF_001605985.2 Dendrobium catenatum
TTAAAATATAATTATATTTTTATTTCAATTAAAATAAAAAAAATTAAAAATAGAAAATGATCCCACATAAACTGTAACCAAAATAAGTAATAATAAAAGGTTATGTGCAAGAAATTATATTTTGAGTTTTTTATTTTAGAGATTTTTACATGCGTAACATCTAAATTATTAAAAATACATATTTAACACATAAATTTTTTTATTTACTAATATACCACCTAAATTTTTCTTTTACTTCTATTGTCAAGGTAGGTTTATCCGTCAAGAAGGTAATGGTGTAATTATCTATTCTAGAATAATGCTACTCAGCCTTATCTTAATCG
>NW_021572202.1:0-1271 GCF_001605985.2 Dendrobium catenatum
TTTGATATGCGTCTTCAAAGTTTGCAACAAAAGCAAAGAAAAACAAGCCTCAAATCCATCAATCCGTGGCAGACTGCGTTCAAAAAGCATGGAAAGTGAATGGGTATAGGTGGGTATGGCATTCCAAAAGTCACCATGGGTGGGTATGGGTGGACGAAGCCTGTACGAGTAAAGCATGGATATCCAATGGGTACCCAACCAGGACCCTATGTAGGACTTTGCTCTAGATATTTGGAAGACAACAAATTTTAAAAATACAAGACCATAGATTGTAGAAAAATTAATAGATACGCATTTTTGATAAATTATTACACTTAAATAAAGACGCACGCTTAACACTTTAGTAAAACCTTGCAGGAGAGATTCCACTGAATAAATTTGGACAGGCATATTACTGATTTGAGTCCGTTGCTATGTAAGAACACCAATTAGAACGCTAAATTACAAAAAAAAATTGCAATTATTTAAATAAAAAAGGGTTAAAAAGACAAAATTAAAAATTAAGTAATATGATAAGAATTTTGCAGCAAAACAAAGATAAATACTTTTAAAATATAATATCGAAAGAGATAAAATTCCGCAAGTGTCACTGAACAATTAAGAAAAAATAAATAAGAATTATTTCTACCAAAGCATCTTCCAGTAAGTTTTTGGGCACAAATTAAAAAGCAATGAACGAGCTAGTACTAATAAACCTACGTAACCGTGCAAATAAATTCACCACACTATAGAAAGAAGGAAATATATAAAACTTCACATAGTTTCTTTGATGATGAGCCAACATAATAAAATCCAAGCTAGCGTAATTGTATGTTCCACTGTCTTCAAGCTTAATATTGTGTTGTATGGGGCTGCCACTAGATGCATTAATTCTGAGCTTCCGAACTGCCACAAGTTGTTAAAGCATTCCACGTTTCCGAGCTTCCGAGCCACCACAAGTTGTTTATGCATTCCAAGTTTCCGAGCTTCTGAGCCGCTACAAGTTGCCGATGCATTCCGAGTTCCCGAGCCTCCATAAGATGGGCCAACAAGAGAAAATCCAGTGCTGAATTGTATGCTTATAAGAAAGTGATAACCCCTAATGTTAAGTTACATTCTTACAAAATAAGATGAAAAAAATTCCAGCCCACTTCACAAAACTTCAACCATTAAATAGTTGCAAAAATTACAATATATGTTGATCCGAAGAAATTCCCCTTATGTGAAAAGATCAGAGAGCTAAGATGAGCAGTATAATAACCGCTGAAAAAATCACATAGATCATACAATGT
>NW_021572203.1:0-209 GCF_001605985.2 Dendrobium catenatum
GCCTTCAGTGCAATTGTTTTCTCCTTTTTCTTCTCACTTGCATCAAGATTTCTTTGATTCGCACCTTGCTCGTAAGCAATGAGTGAGCCAAGTAAGTTATCAATAGAGTAAGTGTTCAAATCCTTAGATCCAGTGATTACAGTAATTTTAGCATCGTACGAAGAAGGCAAGAATCTTAAAATCTTGTTTACTTTTTCATAGTTTGAAAG
>NW_021572204.1:0-287 GCF_001605985.2 Dendrobium catenatum
TTGACCGCATGCCTTACTTAATCTTGAATTGGTAATTTGAAAACCTAACTTGGGTAAGCATTAATTCTATAACTAGCAAAGCTTTAACAATCTTATATTAAAATCCCAAAACAGTTTTTGTTCCCATGCATTACGTTTCACATCATCTTGGTATCAGAGCATGGCTAGCATGCTTTGTTTTTGCTAGATGCATCCTAGGAGTCTAGTTTACCTTGTCATTAGTCGTTTGCATGCATATCACCATTTAGGCAGCTAATTTGGTGGTTTTACTTTGCTGTCCAGTAAAT
>NW_021572205.1:0-353 GCF_001605985.2 Dendrobium catenatum
TTCCCTACTTTGGTTTCCAGTTAATCTACATATTTGGAGTAAGTCTTCTATCAGCATCATATAGGCCTAAGGTGGGGTGATGCCCTTCCTTAGACCCAAGGCTAGGTATTCCCTACTTGGTTTTCAGTTGATCCGTTTACTAGGAGTAAGTCTTCTATCAGCATCCTGTAGACCTAAGGTTGGGTGATGCCCTTCCTTAGACCCAAAGCTAGGTATTCCCTACTTTAGTTTTCTGTTAATTTGCCTATTTGGAGTAAGTCTTCTATCAGCATCCTATAGGCCTAAGTTGGGTGATGCCCTTCCTTAGACCCAAGGCTAGGTATTCTCTACCTTGGTTTTCAGTTAATTTGCCT
>NW_021572206.1:0-294 GCF_001605985.2 Dendrobium catenatum
TTATGTTTATTTTAGTTTTTTTGGCTATAATTGTATTCATAAGGAATATTTCCCTTGTCTCATTTGTTGCTCTTCTCCATTTTCTTTGGGTGATAGAGGGAGTTGGAAAATTTTGAAGGTTGACATGCTTCAGCATTATGCTCATCAAATCTGGTATTCTCATTGATTATCTATTTCTTTTTTATTAACCTAGTTTCTCTTTGTTTAGGATTTGTGTTGGAGATTGATTGGTGTAGCTGTGGCTCTAGCATCAATGCTTACTATTGGTGGCATGATAGTTTGCTTTAGATTATT
>NW_021572207.1:0-653 GCF_001605985.2 Dendrobium catenatum
GGATGCGGGGAAAATTATACCGTGGGAAAATGAAAACCTTGGCTCATTTGAACGAAGTAGGCGAAGATGTGAACGACGCTCAGATGAATGACATAGGCGCTTAGTCAGACGATGCAGGAGCTCAGGCGGACGATGCAGGAGCTCAGGCGGACGATGTAGGAGCTCAGACGGACGATGCAGGCGCTTAGGCGGACGGCGCTTTGCGGAAGATGCATAAGCTGACATGGGGCTCATTAACAGGCTCAAAGTGCGGCTTGAAGAGCTCCTTTTCCCTTGCTGAGTCGAGCTCGAGCTCGACTCTTGAGCTTGACTCGAGCTCGAACTCAGTATTTGATAGTCGAGCTCGGCTCGAACACATGCTGACTCGAGCTCAACTCGACTCTTTTGCACCTCTAATTTTCACAACATAGCTAGAAAGTATTAAAAATAATTTTTTCATAGATTTAAATAAAAATTTGATTTTTAATAACACAATTAAACTGTGTAATAAGTTAAAGACTTGTTATTGAAGTTAAATTTCAATTGATTAAAGAAAAAAAAAAAAGTTAAAGACTTGTTATAAACTTATAATTATGATGATAGAACTTTTCTTAAAAAAAGTTAAAATTAATCTTTATTGAGAGTACAACCATCCCTATTTCTCTTCCGCGTCG
>NW_021572208.1:0-208 GCF_001605985.2 Dendrobium catenatum
ATCTCACCCACTATCCTCCACCTCCATTCTCTCCCTCAACTCATCCCACTCAATTTGGACAACCCTCAAGAAAAGACTACAATCAACCAATCATTGGAGAGTGATTCAACTCAAAAATAAGGTATGTAACACCTCAATGGATACTCCCTCCAATTGATCAAATAAATCAACTTTTATGAGCAGTGGATGCTTATTCTTCACTGTTACT
>NW_021572209.1:0-328 GCF_001605985.2 Dendrobium catenatum
TCAACTCAACCCAACTTGAGTTGACCAAGTCAACCCTTAATTCTTGGTCAAATCTTGATGGGATTTGCTCCTATTTCTCTTAGCCTTGACTTTTGACTTTTGAACCTTTACCAAACTATTCCAAATAACCCTCCATACTCCTCAAATCCAACATCATCAATTTTGACCTGGTTGACTGGTCAAACCGAGTCAACAAAGCCTTAAATCCCTCTTTGAAATGGTCAAACCCTCTCCTTTGATTTCAAACCCATTTCCTTTAGGCTTGGGAGTTTTCCTATTGACTGACCCTACTCCCCCATGCCACCTCAGCCTCCCTTGACCCGTTGAC
>NW_021572210.1:0-647 GCF_001605985.2 Dendrobium catenatum
ATCGGATGGGGGAAACCCGTGATTAGGTCGTGTATATCGCTACCCATCGGGGTGTGTTGGCGACAGCCTCTATCCTCAATGGTTAGTCGTATGCACGATCCAATCTGTCCCTTCCAATTGACCCGTTCGCGCGGTGTTCTTTTCGGAGGTCCACAACCCACTCAAAACGTCAACCATCTATGATAAGTACAACTGCACGGATGAAACAACATGGTTCTACATTCATAAGAAATCAAATCACACAACTTCTTAGTTCATGTGTAAATTTTACATCAAGATCAACTACATCCGAAGTACTAAATATACATCCATCGCTTCCTAAAGCCATTAAACAGCTGGATCTAACTATATTATTTTTTTATGGCAATTCACTATACTTATTCTTGACAAAGTTTCTCGAAGATCCTACAAAACGAGAAGTTGTCATGGCAATGGTTGATGAATGAAGAGTTCATTACCTTCATTACCATTTTGAAAATCATGACACTTAAATTTTCTAGTTCTTATGCCTATGGATGTCATGGCCTGCAAAATTTTCTTGGCTTTTATGTTAATTTGGTGTCAGTTTGTAAGTTCAATGTAATTTGTCATTTAAAGTTGAGATGCTTTCCATATTTGTTTTGTTTGTCGTTAAGACAGTAGTTTAC
>NW_021572211.1:0-2014 GCF_001605985.2 Dendrobium catenatum
TTCAGTTTCTCCCTCATTCTTATTTGATGAGCTAGTTGAACTATTCATATTTTTTAATAATATTTTAATATTATGTGCTATAATTGATATCTTATAAATTTTAACAAACCTATAATTTAACATCTCATCCACTTGATGTGTAGTTGCTATGATATATTCTTGATCACTTAGCCCTTGTGCATTTATTTTTATGATAGCTATCTAATCTTATTTATCTCTATGATCATTGGGATATTTGCTAAAATAAAATTAAAAAACTTAATTTGCTGATAGAAATGGATTAAACTTCCTGTATATTCTGCTATGTTTTATGTTTACTAAACCATACACAAGATAATCCTTTGTGCCTCTATTATATACTTGATCATACCATCGATAGTTAAATAAACATACAAATTTCTCATCTTTACCTGGGTACTCCAGCTCAAGAACATTATTCAAAATACCATAATAATCAAACTCATCTTCTTCATGAGTAATTCCTCTAACACATATTCTATAATTTTTACATTTTCTTCCTTCACTCCATCCCTTAGAATGAAATATAAAACCATTCACTATATATATTGGTCAGGTGTTTACTTTTCACATCGGGCCCCACGCTAGTGCTTGTAGACCTTTATCGAAACACTTATTATCAGAGTTATGTACCTGAGAAAATTTTTAAATATTAGGGCTTTTAGTATTAAATAATACATAATTCAATAAAAATTTTAAAATTTAAGAGCTCACATAATATCTAAATTAAGCTAAAAATTTATTTGCAATAAGTTGCTCATCATATGTAATATCTGTTAGAGGCAAATTGCTTACAAAATATCTGATAACAAATCATTCAAGTAAGACTTTAGTATTTCAAATAAACATTACTCTTTTTATACAATATAAAAAAACTTACTCTAAGATTTGTTGGCCTTTTTCACAGTTCAGTAACATATATAAGTCATTGTTTTGATTTCTAAATTGTTGAGGAATCTTTTAACATATTTACCACTAGGCTTTCCATGACTTCTAAAGACTAATAGTGCATATTATGATTGCTCCTTTACATTAAAGCTCATGTTACAACTAATCTTTATTTTTGTGCTCTTTATTTGGGGCTCGAAGTAGTTGAAGCAGAAGTGAGTATTTTTTTAAGATAAATATACTTCACATATCAATCCTTCTAATCATGCTTTATTATTAACATATTTTTTCAGCTTGTTTAAATATCTATTAAATGATTATAATTATCAGTTAACATTAAAAATATTTAAGATAATATAATAAAAACATGTTTCGTCTCTTAAAAGGGTATATCAAAGAGTATTGTACATGTCCACCAACTCTTGCTTCATAAGGTAGATGGACTAGAAGATATTCTATAAAATAAAAAATTCCTGGGGGAATAATTTTTTCTAACTTGCATAGGATGATAGATATGTTCTTCTTGCTCATTCATAAAATATATTTATTTAGTTTAGATGAACATAGGTCTTTAAAGAAAATACTAAGCTCTGTCAATAAATTTGATATAAAATATGGTAATATATATACTACAATCAGAAGGAGAACTTTCATAATTATATGACAATCATAATTTTTTAGTCTAAATAACCTCACAGATTTAATGTCCACATATTGGCTTAAGTTTGATCCATACCCATCAGTTATTTTTAAACCCTTAAACCACTAACATATTGATCTTTTTTTTTCTTTATCATGAAAGAATAAGGTGCTTTTGTTGAATCTAGTGAATAGGTTGTTAAACCTAAGTTAATATCCCACGGCTATCAAGAGGGGGGGTAAATTGATAGTTAAAAATTATCCCTCTTTTGGATGAGTTAAACCGAAAATAACTTTAGTGAATTTTTATAAAAAAAGTTTTTCAACCACAACTTTTAAAACTGTAAAATGCAGAAAATAAAAAGATAAAAATAAACGACACAAGATTTATAGCGGTTCAATCTAAACCAGACCTACATCCACTCCCAGAGGTACCCTCTAATTATTACACTAATACCAATAGTGTCTC
>NW_021572212.1:0-230 GCF_001605985.2 Dendrobium catenatum
GGGAAATTATATGGAATAAAATATTCAAGGATGTTTTATAATGTTAATGTAACACCAACTAATGCAATCAATTTTAAGATCAACTATTAAAAGATTCAGATGAAGGCAAAGGAATCTATTAAAGGGTCTCGGCTCAACTGGATATCTGATAGATCCTAAGTTCTAAAAAGCCAAGAAGGAGAGCACTAGGGACAAACAGAATAGAATTCAACAAAAAAAAAAAAAAAAAA
>NW_021572213.1:0-405 GCF_001605985.2 Dendrobium catenatum
GGCGGTATTCCTCTATATATTATCCAAGAGCAAATGGATTGGCAGAAGCTTTCAACAAAACACTGGTGAAATTGTTAAAGAAAATCCTTAGCAAAAACAAAAGGGAATGGCATACGAAAATGGCAGAAGCGCTATGGGAGTATCGTACGACCTACAAAACATCGACCAAAGCCACTCTGTATTCTCTGGTGTTCGGAGTTGAAGCTGTACTGCCACTAGAAGTCGAACTTCCATCCCTTCGAGTTGCTGTCCAGAATGAGCTGACTCAAGAACAAAATGCCCGATTAAGAATGGAGGAGCTCGACGCACTCGACGAAATCAGGTTACAAGCTCAGCAGAACTTGGAAATCTACCGGGCAAGAATGACAAAATCTTTTGATCGAATGGTGCGTCATCGTTCATTTC
>NW_021572214.1:0-245 GCF_001605985.2 Dendrobium catenatum
GGTTGGGCAAATCTTCAGGGAAGACATCAGAAAAGGCTTCTAACAGTGGTTTTACCTCTTCGGGGATTGGCTCTTCGTGATCTATACTTATTTCCCGGGCTACTAACGCGTACAGGGGGGCTCCTGTCTCCAGCTCCATACTTAAGTCTTTAGCAGTTAAAAGATTCAGGCTTGTGTTGGGTTTCAGGGAGTTGGGCTTAACTTCTTCTTTGGTAGACTTAGGTTGAGTGGGTAACAGCTTAATC